>NC_133325.1:766587680-766841704 GCF_042186555.1 Aquarana catesbeiana | reverse complement strand
CCTCCCCCTGATACACCAGCAATGGGTCACTATTCCTCCCACTGACACCAGTGATGGGTCACCATTCCTCCCACTGACACCAGTGATGGGTCACCATTCCTCCCACTGACACCAGTGATGGGTCACCATTCCTCCCACTGACACCAGTGATGGGTCACCATTCCTCCCACTGACACCAGTGATGGGTCACCATTCCTCCCACTGACACCAGTGATGGGTCACCATTCCTCCCACTGACACCAGTGATGGGTCACAATTCCTCCCACTGACACCAGTGATGGGTCACCATTCCTCCCACTGACACCAGTGATGGGTCACCATTCCTCCCACTGACACCAGTGATGGGTCACCATTCCTCCCACTGACACCAGTGATGGGTCACCATTCCTCCCACTGACACCAGTGATGGGTCACCATTCCTCCCACTGACACCAGTGATGGGTCACCATTCCTCCCACTGACACCAGTGATGGGGCACCATTCCTCCCACCGACACCACGGATGGGGCACTATTCCTCCCCCCAATACCAAAGATGCATTGTTTGCGCCCACTGACGCCAGGACATTTTCTACTCTGAATGGCCACAGTCCGACCCCCCCCCCCCCCCCCCAAAGTCTGAAGAGCTGTAAACTGGCCCTTTGCTCATATAGTTTGGAGACCCCTGCTTAGTTGAATGTTTTTTTTATCTTGTGACACCCTTGTGTTGTCCTATTGCTACTTGGGCTCTGCGTAGCCAACTTTATTGCCATTGTTCTTGTTTTAGATGGCAACTGTTTTGTAACTTTAATGCAAAATCTTAAACACTTTAAAAAAACAAAACAAAAATAAAACAGTAATGCCCTTAATGTGCATGCATCACCTGGGTACAGGCCAGAGCATTGCCTGGAATACTCACGCGTCCCCCGGGTATAGTCCAGAGTGATGCCCTTAACGTGTAAGCGTTCCTTTTAGTACAGGCTAGACCAGCCTTTCTCAACCTTTTCTGTTTCAATAGTAATATGCTTTCAAGCAAGAGAAACAAACAAGCTTATGGCATGCCCATGCAGGAGCTCAGGTGCGCATTCAGAACAGGCTAAAACAAGGTAAACAAAACATTAAAGTGGTTGTAAAGGCTGAAGGTTTTTACCTCTTCTTTTTTTTTTTTTTTTTTTTTTTTTATGCTGGAAGGTTAAAAACATTTTGCGTGTTGCTCCCCCACACCCCCCTTTTATACCCATTTAAACTCTATCTCGATCCAGCGATGTGCATAGGAGCATCGGCTGTCCCGGGCCACTCTCTCATTGGCTGAGACAGCAGTGGGAGCCATTGGCTCCTGCTGCTGTCAATCGCATCCAGTGAGCCAATGAGAAGAGAGCAGGGGGTGGGGCCTAAGCCGCAGCTCTATGTATCTTATGGATGCATAGAGCAGGGCTCGAGAGCAAGCATGCACCAGGGCCCCCATATGGAGCGGCTTGCTATTGGGGGGGCTCTGGTCAAGAGAGAGGAGCCAGGAATGCGGGCGTAGGTCCCGAGAAGAAGAGGATCAGGGCTGCTCTGTACAAAACCGCTACACAGAGCATGTAAGTATAACCTGTTTATTTAAAAAAAAAAAAAAAACAGCAGCAGAACCTTTATTACCACTTTAACATAGCCACTGAAGTGCTAAAATGTTGCCAGCCTCCATGGCAAGTGTAAGGAGCATTCTTCCCACTGACCATCACACTAATGTATCATGTGATGATAGACTGCCCTTGAGTGCTTTCTCAAGTTTTTCAGCACAGAGGAATCCTTGAAATAATTTTCCAATCTCTGGGAACCCCTACTAAAAATACTATATCTATTACTATATCTACTAAAAATGACTACCGTATAAGCCGAGTTTTTCAGCACATTTTTTTCTTGTGCTGAAAGTACCCTCCTCGGCTTATACTTGAGTCAGGCACTTTTCTGCAGCAAAAGTCATTTTTCGAACCGACTTTGGGGCCCCGTATGTCGGGGCCACTTGGTGCTAGGAACCCCAAATGTGGTGCACAAACCCAGTGGAACGAGTACCACAACATATCCAAAGCTGGGGTTCCTAGCACCAAGTGGCCCCGAGATACGGGGCACCAAAGTCTGTTCGGAAAATGTCATTCTCTGCTGCAGAAAAGTGCTTGACATTTTCTGAACCAACTTTGTTTGAGGCCCGGTATCTCGGGACCACTTGGTCCTAGGAACCCCAGCTTTTGATATGTTGTAGTGTGCTAGTTCCACTGGGTTTGCACACCAAAGTTGGGGTTCCTAGCACTAAGTGGCCCCGAGATACGGGGCCCCAAATTTGGTCAACTGTGTCCACCTGCAGCAATGTCATTTCGGGACCCTTTGGGTCCAGAGACCCCAAATTTTGGCTGCAGCTAGGGGGCATCTAGGAACCCTTAACTACCGAGTTTGAAGTTCGGGGGACCTATGGCTGCAAATGGGCATTGTTGACCCTCTTTTCCATATACAGTAGCTGCGCATTTCTCACCCTAGGCTTATACTCGAGTCAATAAGTTTTCCCAGTTTTTTGTGGTAAAATTAGGTGGCTCGGCTTATATTCGGGTCAACTTATACTCGAGTATATACGGTATATCTGCAACTCATGATACATTAGTGTGATGGCCAGTGAGAAGAATGCTCCTTATACTTGTGGTCATTGGGAAGAATTACCCCCTTACACATAGCTAAAAAGATCAATGCTGTCAGTGGGAACTTATCAGAGAGGCAGAAATTGCTCATTGATCAAGGAACCCCTAGCAACCTCTGAAAGAAACCCTGGTTGAGAAACCCTGGGCTAGACCATTGCCCATAATGCGCATGTGTTTCCTGAGTACAAGCCAAAACGGTGCCCATAATGCACATGCTTCACCCAAACAACACCATAGCACTGCTTGTAATGCACATTCATCCCCCAAGCATAGCATCAAGCGCCGTGTGAGAATTCAGTCCCGATTGCCTGGTGTCTCCAGGTGGTTCCACACAACAAAATTTCAAGGCCTGATTATACTGCAAAGGCTGCACGGAATAATGATCTAAGATGTGCTGCTACATTTATTTCCTCCATGGGTGGTCTCATAATCCTGTAACCTTTTCTTGATTAGACCTATGCTGTTTTGTTAAGTCTTTATAAAAATTAGAGAAAATATGACCCAGACTTGGCCGCTGTTGGCTGGATCATAACAATGGTGTCCCTTTTCAGTGTTTTGTTGTGTTCCTCTCGGCACTCTGGGTGTGTACGATAAACTATCCTATGACTCATCTGCCAAAACAGATTTTGTATTGTAAACTGAACCTTGCCTAATGCTTTATTTATTTCCTATTTTATGACTAGTGTTGTGTGATGTCCATTCTAGTGTCTTCCTCTGAACCGCTACCTCTGCACCTTCACAACCTTCAAGCTACGCTCCACAGAGGGACCTGGAGGCCACCCGTGTTTTTCCTTGAAGAAGGCTTTACTTTTCCAGGGGTTGTCAACGTTTCATGGATTCTGAAACTATAAAAGGGTATCGCAGGAGAGGAAAAGTATGAGCTTGCCTGTTTCAGGGATCCACCTTGCAGCTAAAACGTGACCAAGATGACGTTCCTCCAGCAGGTCTGAGGCCAGGGACTTTTCACGACGTCTGTACCAGTTGCGATCTTTTGTCTCCTACTTTTGGCAGCACTGAGAACCAGGCATGCTAGGAAACAGCCCACTCAATCCAGCACTTGTACCGTCTTCTTCTGCTTGTTCACACCAGGAATCCCAGTCCCGCCAGAGCAGTGCTTCAGTCATCTTCTCCTGATGGGATCTGCTTCATGATCTCTTTTTAAAGAGACATCAGACATGGAACTTGTACAGCCCACCTTATTTTATTACCTTCTGCCTTGTTGAGACGGCCCATAAGGAGTTCTTCACAACTACTGGAACATATTTGCTTCTTCATGAAGATTCTTTGGTGACCTCCTTTGAGGTGTTGACTGCACACAAAGCCATGTCTTGGTTTGGAGACCCTCAGTGGCTCGGGCTGGTGACCCTGTTTGTCGCTGCTTTGGTCACGCTTGCCATTTATCTCTTCCAGAACGTTTGGGGTGGATTGTGGAGCCGCAGATGGAAATCTGGGTATTCTAGTGAGCAGAGCGAGGCGGATTCTCTGCTGTCCTGGATTTTGTCTTTGAATAGTTGGAGGAGCCAGTGGCTGAAGGCCTGGATAACTGCACTGAATGAGGAGGCCGGGAAAAGAGGGGTAAGTGCCAATGTTACTGTATAAGGCCAGTTCACTTGGGTAGAAAAGTCTGTTCATTGCCAGCATGCTGCAGAGTGGGATCCTAGCTCTCTTTGTGGAAGCAGTGGAGTTTGATTGTGATTGGAGCTATCCAGTTATCAGGGAGCTTGAATTTTACCTACCGCAGGGCTTTAAAACTCACTCGGTATAGGTTGCCTGCAGAGAGACCACTGCTTCCCCACAGTCCCACTCTGCAGCTGCTGGCTTTTCTCCTCGGCTGTGGTTGCCTTAGAAAGAAAATGAACTGGAAGATATCGGGGACTTTTTGTACTAGTGCACTTGAAATGTACAGTATTTATTTAAACTGAACAATCAAATGGGTGTTTGCTTCAGGCAGATAAACGTATGTCAGAATGAGGCTAATGTAAGTACCTGAATCTGTCTTGGTATAAGCTTCCTGTGCTCCCTAGCATAGCAGCACTTACTGGGAGAAGGAGGTGTAGCAAGAGGGGCCAAGCCATGGCGGGTTGCAGCCTTACATCTTCAGTCTGGAAAGAGTCAGTGAGCCAATGAGGAGAGAGGGGGCGGGAGCGAGCTGCGGCTCTGTGCGTGAATGGACACTCAGAGCCGCAGCTCGGGAGCGAGCCTGCTCGGGTGCCCCCATTGCTTGCTGTGGGGGCACTTGGCAGGAGGGAGGGGCCAGGAGTGCTGGCGTGGGACCCTAGAAAAGGAGGATTGGGGCTGCTAAGTGCAAAAAAACACTGCACAAGTATAACATGTTTGTTATTTAAAAAATAAATAAGTAATAATTGAAATATTACTTTCAATTTCCCGAAAGTAAATGAGGGCCTGCCAAAACAATTCATTCAATCTGTATCCAGTCATGGAAGCCCTTACACAACATAGTTGTTGGCAGATCTAATAGCGATTGTAAAATCAGATTTTTCCATATATGATCATTTTTACAATGCTCAGTCTCATCAACCTCAGTGAAGTTGGAACAGCCAAAGGGCCACCAGGCCACAGCCTGCTTTTTTTTTTTTTTTCTGCATGATAAAAGCTAAAACTAGGTTGTCATCTAAAGGGCAACCCAAAAATGTTATCGAGTGAGTGTCGGGGTTTGACTCGCCTTCCAGTTCCTTACACTGTATTCCCCTTGTCCAACCTTACTCAACCTTTTTTTACCCCCAGAGGAACCCTTTCAGGTCTCATGGAATCCTTCCAAAAACCAATTTATTGGTGGTCCTTGTAAAGAAATACCCCTTACATTGGTGGTTAGAATGACACCCGTAGAAACCGCTAAAAGATCAATGGGTTCATGTCTTGTTCTGACCCCTAAACTATATAGACATCATTAAATGGAAGGTCATTCAGCTACGGCTCAAGGAAGCCCTTGCAAACTCTGGAGGAACCCTAGGGCTCCATGGAACCCTGGTTGAGAATGGCTGCTCCATACTGCAACATTACCTTGGTGTATTGTATCTTCCTCTCCCATAAGACCAAAAGAAAGATGTCAGTTCACAGATGGACATTCTATTGTTTATCATACATCATGGAGGAGCATGACACCGGTTCTGTAGTGACTGTGACAGTTGGGTGGAGCTGATGGCATTATCTTGCAATCCTGAGCCCTAAAGTAGAAGTCCAGTCAAATACTAATTATACTTAAACATGCTCCCACACCCATTCTAAGCCCTATTCTATCTTTCCTCTAAATAAAAGATGTCTATACGTGCCTATTCTTGGGGTGCTCCGACCCGGTCACTGATAACGGCTGCAGAGTCTGGGTGGTGATGTCACCGTGCTTACTATGGGGCTGTTCCTCCTCTACACCGAAACCGGCCCTAGGAGCTGATCATGTGACCAGAACGGAGCGCCCTCAGAATAGGTAAATATAGACATCAACTACCGGGTAGATAGACTAAGGCTTAAAATGATGATGGGAGTAGGTTTAAGTATAGTTAGTGTTTGACTGGACTTCCACTTTTAATGCTCATCTCCAGTGCTTCCCTGTTGGTCAATGAATTTACCCATCATATCTATGAACCACTAATGAGGAATTGGAGGCAGGAGGTGGTGGGCCAGATCTCTTGACCCCAGTAGTTCCTGGAGACCTCCATAATAGATTGCTTAGTCTCTATCGACTGATGTGGCTACCTGCAAGATACAGGGACAGCCTTCGGCTCGGTTCACACTGCTGCGACATGGGATCTGAATTGTGAGACCCCAAGTCGCATGACATGCTACATTCCATTTTCTTTTCTTACGAAAGCCATCTTAACTGATGCTACACTCCGACTTTAGAAAAGGTGTCTACACTACTTTGGTCTGACTTGGGTGTGATTTTAGCCCTTGTACAGGCTTTTAAATAGCATCCAAGTTGGATAAAGCCAGAAAGAAGTCACAGGGCAGTGTGAACCAAGCCTTACTCCACCATGGTCTTGCGGAACCCTCAGGCTCTTGCTGAGGTTGATTGAGAAGTGAGCAATGTTGAATTGATCTCCTACCAACACTGACCAATGTATGGGTGCACTTCTGGGCACCACATAGAACTTATTTTCTATCATGTATTTGTTTAATTTCAAGATTATTACCAAAAATGTTGAGGGATGGAATTGGAGGATGTAAAAATGATCTACCCAGGGTGTCAAATATGCTTGGTGTGACTTATTTATTCTAGTATCTTAAAAACAGTTCTACAATTTTTAGTGATCACGCTCATCTACTGGGACCTGCTTGTACCATTATTTTTAGCAGGGGTTCCCTGAAACCTGAAAAAATGTCAAGGGTTCCTCCTGGATAAAAAGGTTCTTTAGATCTTTCCTCCTAGTATCTTGGTGCTTTTTGGTTTTCACGTCTGACAAGTTTACAAGATTTAACGTGAACAGAGGCTTAGAGAATTAAGGATGTGAGTCATTGGATATGCTGGCTGGCTTTTCATTCATCACAAAGACGTTCGTACAATGTTTGATTACTAAGAAGTCTTGGAGAAGGCTTTCTGAGTTGGGCCAGCGGCCCTTTTTAGCAGCCAGGAGAATGGAAGTGGGTCATTTATTTGTAGAGTCAGAATGTTGATCTGATTGTCCTACGAGACAAGGCCATTGTCTTAGAGAATTATCTTGGTGCCAGTGTCTTTACAGTAGAAAAATTTAAAGCAGTATATTATTATACAGGATTTATATAGTGCCAAAAGTTTGCGCAGCGCTTTACAAAATGAGGACAGACAGTACAATTGCAATACAATTCAATACAGGAGGAATCAGAGGGCCCTGCTCGTTGGAGCTTACAATCTAGAAGGGAGGGTCAAGTGATACAAAAGGTAAGAACTGTGGGGGATGAACTAATGGAGAAAATGCTTTTGGTAATATGGGTAGTATAGGCTTCTCTGAAAGAGGAGGGTTTTCAGGGATCGTCTAAAAGCGAATGGAGTAGGAGATAATCGGACAGATTGGGGTAGAGAGTTCCATAGGATTGGAGAAGCTCGGGAGAAGTCCTGGAGAGGTGAGCATGGGAGGAGGTGATGAGGGAGCTAGAGAGCAGGAGGTCTTGCGAGGAGCAAAGAATGAGTAGGTTGGTATTTTGAGTAGGGCTGGGGAAAAAATCGCTTTAAATCTTGAATCAAGTTGAGAGGTCAAAACGATTCAAAATTTAAGCAAACCGATTCTTTTTTTTAGATATTTTTTTTTTTTTTTTTCACCGTGCCGATCCTGAGGAGCTACGGGCATGAGTTTTTAGGAGAGCCCGCGGCTTCGGCCTTGTCCGCGAGGTCGTACGTCGCAGACTAGGCCAAAGCCGCGGCCTTGCCTAAAAAAAAAAAAAAAACCGTATGCCCGCAGCTCCTCAGGACCGGCGCGGTGTCTAAAAAAAAAAAAAAAAAAAAAAACTTGTGAATCGAGTTTTTTTTTTTAAAGAAAATCTCCCAGCCCTAATTTTGAGACTAGGCTAGTGATGTAGCTGGGGGCTAAATTGTGGATGGCTTTGTAAGTAGTTGTCAGTATTTTGAATTTAATTCATTGGGTGAGTGGAAGCCAATGGAGGGATTGACAGATAGGAGTAGCAGACGCTGAGCGGTTGGTAAGGTGGATGAGTCTGGCAGCAGCATTCATAATGGATTGAAGGGTGAATAGACTATATAGAGCAAGGGTCTCGAACCGGCAGCCCTCCAGCTGTTGTGGAACTACAAGTCCCATCATGCTTCTGCCTGTGGGAGCTATGCTTGTAACTGTCAGCCTTGCATAGCCTCATGGGACAGCTGGAGGGCCGCCAGTTTGAGACCCCCTGATGTAGAGGTAAGCCAATGAGGAGGGAGTTGCAAACCCATTATATTGCAGATTACCGATTATTGGATGTGATGGCTGCATTCGTTTTTCTTTTCTTCAGCTTTTTCCGCTCCTGTTATCACATGGTGATCTGGTAGTAACGCCACCTCCTGTATTAATGACTCAACTCTGGATGGTGGAACACAGGGGGCACAGCAGACATCACCATTGTCAGTCTGGGGGGAGAGTAGTGTTAAATGTATTAGCAGATCATTTAAATACACTATTTCAAGCCAAATTCCAGCTTATAATTTATAATCGGTTACAGCATTTTTATTTATTTATTTTTTTCCTTTTTGGATGAAGGTTCGGCATGAATAAATAAAAGCTGATCGTTGTAATCACCCCTGTCAGTGTTAGGCCTCATGCACACTGGTTTATTGTAAAATGCAGCATTAAAAACTCACCTAAGCTGCGTTTTTTTTTTTTTTTGTTTTTTATTAAACCAGTTTAGTAGCGTTTTGGTGTTTGGGCGTTTTATTTAATCGGCCAGAATTTGAATTTATCCTGGCTATGGAAATAAATAAACGCTCCTACTGTTTAGGCCTCATGTACACTGCTGCTTCTAAACGGATGTTTAGAGGCAGTTGGACACTTTTTTTCAGCTGCCCCTGAACTCATCCAATGTTATCCTATGTGTACATGTACACAGGTTCATTTAATGTCGTATTTAGGCAATTGCGTTTTTATAGGCCTTTTTTTTTTTTTTTTTTAAGGCAAAAAAAAAATGAGTTCAGACGCCGAAAGTTTCCGACGACAAACGCGGTAACCCGTGTTTAGCCGCATTTTGTTTATGGGCATTTTTCATTTTTGGCCATTTAAAAAAAAAAAAAAAAAATGTATTTTATTTAAAAACGCTTCTAAACGCAAACGCGGTAAAACTAACGTTTTAAATGTGGGTTGCTATCTGTCAAGTTAAATCGTTCAGGAGAGGTTGTAAAAACGTCCCATGTAGATAAAGCCTTAGGTGTTTTTAGCAGCGCCAAGCGTTTTTTTTCTGCCAAAACTCTGCCTCTCCTGGACGCCATGGCAGAGGTTTTCTTTCCTGCCTCTAAACTCTCCTTCCACTAAATGCTGCCAAAGGTCTATGTGTGCATGGATACATAGGATAACATGCAGGGGAGTTTAGAGGCAGGAAAAAAAAAAATGCCTTACGCCCCTTGGAGCAGCTGCAAAAATGTCCTGTGTGCATGAGGGATTAAATGGTTTGTCTCAACCGTGTAAACTGATACATTCTGCTAGAGAGCTAGTGTTTTTGAAAAACAACAGGCTGGCTGGTTCACCAGATAAACAGAAGAAAGAAAGACTAAAAAAAAATGAAAACAAATGCAGCCATCACATTGGTAAGCTGCAATTTAATAATGTTTGCTCTTGGCTTTAATATTGTGGCGGTAAAATCCTGGAATTCTGCTTTAGCCCCTGACTGCGGGAATGAAATTGTGCGAGTTCAGCTGATCTCGCACAATTTAATTCCCGCATGTAAGTCCCGACTTCGGGGGGGGGGCGATTTCAGAGACATCTGTGCGGGTTTCTGCATAGAGGTCAATGGAAATCGCACCCCAAAATCTCCAAAAGCAGTACAGAAACTACTTTTGGGAATCGGTGCGGCACCGCAAATGCAGCATTGACGCTATACTTTTGGCGCTATTTTGGGACCATTCACATTTATACAGCGATCAGTGCGATTAAAAATGCATCAATTACTGTGTAAATGTGACTGGCAGTGAAGGGGTTAACCACTAGGGGGCGCTGTAGGGGTTAAGTGTGTCCTAGGGAGTGATTCTAACTGTGGGGGGGGAGGGGCTATGTGTGACACGACACTGATCACCGCTCCCGATTACAGGGAGCTGTGATCAGTGTCCTGTCACTAGGCAGAACGGGGAAATGCTTGTTTACATCAGCATTTCCCCGTTTTTCCTCTCTGTGAGACGATCACGGGTATCCCCGCGGACACTGAGTCTAGGGGACCCGCGATCACACTCACGGAGTTCGCGGCGGGTTTACCGCTTCTTAAAGGGCAATGTACAGGTACATTTAATCTTCCTGTGCATGCCCTTCTGCTGACGTATATTGGCGTGAGCCAATCGGCAAACCGTTAAAGGGGTTGTAAACCCTCGTGTTTTTTGACCTTAATGGATTCTATCCATTAACCACTTGAGCCCCGGACCATTATGCTGCCTAAGGACCAGAGGTCTTTTTCCAATTTGGCACTGCGTCGCTTTAACTGCTAATTGCGCGGTCATGCAATGCTGTACCCAAACGAAATTTACGTCCTTTTCTTCCCACAAATAGAGCTTTCTTTTGATGGTATTTGATCACCTCTGCGGTTTTTATTTTTTGCGCTATAAACGGAAAAAGACCGAAAATTTTGAAAAAAAATGATATTTTCTACTTTTTGTTATAAAAAAAATCCAATAAACGAAATTTTAGTCATACATTTAGGCCAAAATGTATTCGGCCACATGTCTTTGGTAAAAAAAATGTCAATAAGCGTATATTTATTGGTTTACGCAAAAGTTATAGCGTCTACAAACTAGGGTACATTTTCTGTAATTTACACAGCTTTTAGTTTATGACTGCCTATGTCATTTCTTGAGGTGCTAAAATGGCAGGGCAGTACAAAACCCCCCCAAGTGACCCCATTTTGGAAAGTAGACACCCCAAGGAAATTGCTGAGAGGCATGTTGAACCCATTGAATATTTATTTTTTTTGTCCCAAGTGATTGAATAATGACAAAAAAAAAAAAAAAATATTTACAAAAAGTTGTCACTAAATGATATATTGCTCACACAGGCCATGGGCCTATGTGGAATTGCACCCCAAAATACATTCAGCTGCTTCTCCTGAGTACGGGGATACCACATGTGTGGGACTTTTTGGGAGCTTAGCCGCGTACGGGGCCCCGAAAACCAATCACCGCCTTCAGGATTTCTAAGGGTGTAAATTTTTGATTTTACTCCTCACTACCTATCACAGTTTCGGAGGCCATGGAATGCCCAGGTGGCACAAAACCCCCCAAAATGACCCCATTTTGGAAAGTAGACACCCCAAGCTATTTGCTGAGAGGCATGTTGAGTTCATGGAATATTTTATATTTTGCCACAAGTTGTGGGAAAGTGACACTTTTTTTTTTTTTTTTTTTTTTTTGCATAAAGTTGTCACTAAATGATATATTGCTCACACAGGCCATGGGCATATGTGGAATTGCACCCCAAAATACATTTAGCTGCTTCTCCTGAGTATGGGGATACCACATGTGTGGGACTTTTTGGGAGCCTAGCCGCATACGGGGCCCCAAAATCCAATCGCCGCCTTCAGGATTTCTAAGGGTGTAAATTTTTGATTTCACTCTTCACTGCCTATCACAGTTTCGGAGGCCATGGAATGCCCAGGTGGCACAAACCCCCCCCCAAATGACCCCATTTTGGAAAGTAGACACCCCAAGCTATTTGCTGAGAGGCATGGTGAGTATTTTGCAGACCTCATTTGTTTTTGAAAATGAAGAAAGACAAGAAAAAACATTTTTTTTTTCTTTTTTCAATTTTCAAAACTTTGTGACAAAAAGTGAGGTCTGCAAAATACTCACTATACCTCTCAGCAAATAGCTTGGGGTGTCTACTTTCCAAAATGGGGTCATTTGGGGGGGTTTTGTGCCACCTGGGCTTTCCATGGCCTCCGAAACTGTGATAGGCAGTGAAGAGTGAAATCAAAAATTCACGCCCTTAGAAATCCTGAAGGCGGTGCTTGGTTTTCGGGGTCCCGTACGCGGCTAGGCTCCCAAAAAGTCTCACACATGTGGTATCCCCGTACTCAGGAGAAGCAGCAGAATGTATTTTGGGGTGTAATTTCACATATTCCCATGGCATGTTTGAGCAATATATCATTTAGTGACAACTTTGTGCAAAAAAAAAAAAAAAAAATGTGTCTCTTTCCCGCAACTTGTGTCGCAATATAAAATATTCCATGGACTCGACATGCCTCTCAGCAAATAGCTTGGGGTGTCTACTTTCCAAAATGGGGTCATTTGGGGGGGTTTTGAACTGTCCTGGCATTTTATGCACAACATTTAGAAGCTTATGTCACACATCACCCACTCTTCTAACCACTTGAAGACAAAGCCCTTTCTGACACTTATTGTTTACATGAAAAAGTTATTTTTTTTTTGCAAAAAAATTACTTTGAACCCCCAAACATTATATATTTTTTTTAAAGCAAATGCCCTACAGATTAAAATGGTGGGTGTTTCATTTTTTTTTTCACACAGTATTTGCGCAGCGATTTTTCAAACGCATTTTTTTGGGAAAAAACACACTTTTTTAAATTTTAATGCACTAAAACACACTATATTGCCCAAATGTTTGATGAAATAAAAAAGATGATCTTAGGCCGAGTACATGGATACCAAACATGACATGCTTTAAAATTGCGCACAAACGTGCAGTGGCAACAAAATAAATACATTTTTAAAAGCCTTTAAAAGCCTTTACAGGTTACCACTTTAGATCTACAGAGGAGGTCTACTGCAAAAATTACTGCCCTCGATCTGACCTTCGCGGTGATACCTCACATGCATGGTGCAATTGCTGTTTACGTTTGACGACAGACCGCCGATTGCGTTCGCCTTAGCGCGACAGCAGGGGGCGACAGGGGTGCTTTTTTTTTTTTTTTTTTTTTTTTCTTTATTATTTTTCTGCTTTTTTTATCTTATTTTTAAACTGTTCCTCTCATATTTTTTTTTTTTAATCATTTTTATTGTTATCTCGGGGAATGTAAATATCCCCTATGATAGCAATAGGTAGTGACAGGTACTCTTTTTTGAAAAAATTGGGGTCTATTAGACCCTAGATCTCTCCTCTGCCCTCAAAGCATCTGACCATACCAAGTTCGGTGTGATAAAATGCTTCCCCAATTTCCCAATGGCGCTATTTACATCCGGCGAAATCTAAGTCATAAAATGCTCGTAGCTTCCGGTTTCTTAGGCCATAGAGATGTTTGGAGCCACTCTGGTCTCTGATCAGCTCTATGGTCAGCTGGCTGAATCACCGGCTGCATTCTCAGGTTCCCTGTTGAGACAGGAGAGCCAGAGAAAAACACGGAAGACGGTGGTGGGGGGGGGGGGCATTCCCTCCCACGGCTTGTAAAAGCAGTCTAGAGGCTAATTAGCCGCTAGGATTGCTTTTACATGAAAGCCGACCGCTGGCTGAAAAGAATGATACCAAGATGATACCTAAATCTGCAGGCATCATTCTGGTATAACCACTCAAAGTCGTGAATGGCGTACCTGAAGACAAAAAAATGGTTAACAATAAAGCACAGTAAATGGTAAAGTATAAAAAATTGCATACCTGAAAAGCAAACATGATAAAACATAATAACAATAAAACATTGCAGAATAGAATACAGTAAAAAAGAGCAGAACAATAGAGAGAGAATAGAGAGAGAGAGAACAATAAAACGACAACTATTTTTTTTTATTTTATATATATATATTTTTTTTTTTGACACTTTTTTTGTAACTAACTTTTATAACGGTAACCGGTTCCAGGTTCGGGTCTCTCAAAATGCGATGACATCTTGGGAGACCCTGTGAAAGTGTGCCTAGTCTGTGCAATGCTGTACCCTACGCTAATACTCAACTAGTGAATGGTAGCGTTCAAAACATTCACCAATGCAAAGACCAGGATTGTCAGGACAGGAGGGACAATAATAGCGGGTGTCACGCCTATATCCGCGCTTGCTGCAGACACGACATCTTTTTTGGGGGGGGTTCGTTGGGTAGGGGTACTCGGGAGGACATAAAGAAAATGCCTCTCATGCAGCCGACTGCATTTGGTTGGGGATGTGAATGGGGGAAGTACGGGCGCTGCAGAAGTGGTGGGTTCCCAATTAGGATTGGCGAATGCAGCAGGAAGGGCACTATGGGCACGACGGGCCTGTGTTTGTCTTCTTGGTGGCAGCGGGACACTACTTGTGCTTGCCACCTCACCAGCTTGAACTGCACTTATGGGACTCGCCACGTCACCACGTGTTACTGCAGTGCTGGTTTGACTACGACCGGGGTGTACTAGGCCGCTGGCGCTTGCCAGTTCACCAAAACGCTACCAAAAAAACTGTTAGCGATCGCAGGGATCAGGCCTGACTCTGCGAACGCTGCAGTTATGCGTTTAGTGTTTTGTAAGTGTCAGTGATCGATCGATACTGCACTTGGGTGGGCTGGGCTGGGCCGGGCGGAGGGGCAAAACACAGGTGCTAGCAGGTATCTGGGCTGATCCCGCTAACACTGCGTTTTTGGGAACCCTAAACTGCTGGGGACGCTAGTATAGATCTGATCGGATCAGATATTGATCCGTTCAGATACTATACCAGTAAGGGAGGTGTATGCTGCGTGCGTGGGTGTTAGCGGTACTGGCGCTAACCTGACGCTGCCTGGGGCTGGTGCTTGCCAGTTCACCAAAATGCTACCAAAAAAACTGTTAGCGATCGCAGGGATCAGGCCTGACTCTGCGAACGCTGCAGTTATGCGTTTAGTGTTTTGTAAGGGACAGTGATCGATCGATACTGCACTTGGGTGGGCTGGGCTGGGCCGGGCGGAGGGGCAAAACACAGGTGCTAGCAGGTATCTGGGCTGATCCCGCTAACACTGCGTTTTTGGGAACCCTAAACTGCTGGGGACGCTAGTATAGATCTGATCGGATCAGATATTGATCCGTTCAGATACTATACCAGTAAGGGAGGTGTATGCTGCGTGCGTGGGTGTTAGCGGTACTGGCGCTAACCTGACGCTGCCTGGGGCTGGTGCTTGCCAGTTCACCAAAATGCTACCAAAAAAACTGTTAGCGATCGCAGGGATCAGGCCTGACTCTGCGAACGCTGCAGTTATGCGTTTAGTGTTTTGTAAGGGACAGTGATCGATCGATACTGCACTTGGGTGGGCTGGGCTGGGCCGGGCGGAGGGGCAAAACGCAGGTGCTAGCAGGTATCTGGGCTGATCCCGCTAACACTGCGTTTTTGGGAACCCTAAACTGCTGGGAACGCTAGTATAGATCTGATCGGATATTGATCCGATCAGATACTATACCACTAAGGGAGGTGTACGGTGCGTGCGTGGGTGTTAGCGCTACTGGCGCTAACCTGACGCTGCCTGGTGCTTGCTTGCCAGTTCACCAAAATGCTACCAAAAAAACTTTTAGTGATCGCAGGGATCAGGCCTGACTCTGCGAACGCTGCAGTTATGCGTTTAGTGTTTTGTAAGTGACAGTGATCGATCGATACTGCACTTGGGTG
The DNA here is from genome assembly GCF_042186555.1 of Aquarana catesbeiana. Classification (NCBI taxonomy): domain Eukaryota; kingdom Metazoa; phylum Chordata; class Amphibia; order Anura; family Ranidae; genus Aquarana; species Aquarana catesbeiana. Next base: position 766,825,900 of record NC_133325.1, on the reverse strand, counting down.
GGCCGGGCGGAGGGGCAAAACGCAGGTGCTAGCGGGTATCTGGGCTAATCCCGCTAACACTGCGTTTTTGGGAACCCTAAACTGCTGGGGACGCTAGGATAGATCTGATCGGATCAGATATTGATCCGTTCAGATACTATACCACTAAGGGAGGCGTATGCTGCGTGCGTGGGTGTTAGTGGTACTGGCGCTAATCTGACGCTGCCTGGGGCGATGCATATCACCGCCGGGCGATCAGGGGGCTAAACCTTTATTCGGTAATAAACGGCGGGTGCCCTGACACTATAAAAAATAAACGAACTAACCAGCGTCACCCGTAACGTTTATACGGTGATCAGTGGTGAAAGGGTTAACTAGGGGGCAATCAAGGGGTTAAAACATTTATTAGGTAGTATATGGGGGTCCCTGTCGCTATAAAACGCTGACGGCGAACCTTAATATTTAGGTCCCTAACTAGCGTCACCAGCGACACTAATACAGCGATCAGAAAAATGATCGCTTAGCAACACTGGTGACAGGGGGTGATCAAGGGGTTAAAACTTTATTAGGGGGGGTTAGGGGGGTATCCTAGACCTAAAGGGGGGTAATACTCACTGTCCCAACACTGTAACTGTCACAAACTGACACTATGCAGTAATCAGAAAAAAAAAAAAAAAAAAAAAAACCTGCTGGTGTCAGTTTGTGACAGGGGGGGGGGGGGTGATTGGGGGGGGATCGGGGTGTTTTGTGTGCCTGGCATGTTCTACTGTGTGTGTAGTGTGTTGTGCACTCACATACCTGTCTTCTCCCCTCGGCGCTGGAACGGAATACCGAGCCGAGGGGAGATGACATCATTTCCTTTGCTGCTGTTTAGCATACAGCAGCAAAGGAATGTTCCCATTGGCCGGCGGCGATCGCGAGGGGGGGCCACGAACGGATGGCCTCCCCCTCACCTCCGATCGCCGGGGAACAGAACGGGACAGAACGGGACCGCCTCCGATCGGACCCCCCACCCGCGGAAGGCAAATCACGTACATGTACGTGATTTTGCCTGCCCGTGCTGCCTTGCCGACGTAAATCGGCGTTAGGCGGTCCTTAAGTGGTTAAGGTAAAAAAAACACCTGGCAGTCACCGCTTCCCCCCAGCCCCCCCCCCCCCCCGTTTTACTTACCTGAGCCCCTTCATCTCTTCGGCGGGAACGTGCTCTCCCTCTCTTCATGGGGTCTTGGCTCTTGATTGGATAGATTAAAGGGGTTGTAAAGGTAATTTTTTATTTTTTTTTTAAATCACAAACATGTTATACTTACCTTCACTGTGCAGCTCGTTCTGCACAGAGTGGCCCCGAACCTGGTCTTCTGGGGTCCCTCGGCGGCTGTTTCAGCTCCTCCCCACAAGAACTAACCACCTTAATGCGAGCTCTCTCACATGGTTGTTAGTTATTGCGGGCGCTCTCCCCTGATACAGCCGGCGGCTATAGCCGCTTGCTGTATCGCTCGGCCCCGCCCCCCGGTGCACCGCATCATTGGATGTGATTGACAGCAGCGCGAGCCAATGGCTGCGCTGCTTTCAATCCATCCACTGTAGCCAATCAGCGACCAGGCTAAGCAGCGAGCGGCTGAGTTTCGAGGTGTCAGGTAAGTAAAACGGGGGGGCTGGGGGCGGTATTGTCAAAAGTTTTTTCACCTTAATGCATAGAATGCATTAAGGTGAAAAAATGTATACCTTTACAACCCCTTTAATAGCAGCACAGCCATTGGCTCTCGCTGCTGTCAATTAAATCCAATGATGCAGGTGCCAGGGGGCGGGGCCGAGTCCGGCATTCGTGTTTGTGGACACAAATGCTGGACTTGGGAGCGCGCCCACAAGGTAACCCCCCCGGGAGAGCACTTCTCCTAGGAGGTTATCTAATGTGGGGAGGAGCCACGAGAGCTGCCGGGGGGCCCCAGAAGTTGAGCTTTGGGGCCACTCTGTGCAAAATGAGCTGCACAGTGGAGGCAAGTATGACATGTTTGTTATTTAAATAAAAAACGATCCGCTACAATCGCTTTAATGCATTCTATGCAATAAGTTAAAAAAAACTTCTGTGTGCAGCAGCCCCCCTAATATTTAGCTAAACCCCATCTCTGTCCAGCGATGTCCACGAGTGTCTCGGCTGTCCGAGGCCTTTTCTCCTGATTGGCTGAGACACAGCAGCAGCACCGTTGGATCCTGCTGCTGTCAATCATAGTCAGTCAGCCAATCAGGGGAGAGGGCCACAGCTCTGTGTCTGAATGGACACAGGGAGCTGTGACTCGGCTCCGGTGCCCCCCATAGCAAGCTGCTTGCTGTTTGGGGCACTTAACAGGAGGGAGGGGCCAAGGAGCACAGAAGAGGGACCTGAGAAAAGGAGGATCCTGGCTGCTTTGTACAAAAACCCCATGTATGTTATTTTTATCGAAAAAAAAACACTTGCAATCACTTTTAACCACTTTCCAACTGCAATACGTATTTATACATTGAGGTTTGCAAGTGGTTTACCGGGATTATGGCTGAAGATATCAGCCATAACGCTGGTACTGTTTTTTTTTTTTTTTTTGTTTTTTTGTCGCCGGTGGCTGACTTTCTCGTGAAACCGGTCCGAGCAGCTCATGTGCCGATGGTGTCTTGACATGCGTTTGAAACAGATATCAAGCACGAATCAGCACATTCCCATTGACAACAATAGTGTTTGTATGGATGCTCATTCTGAGGCTGTGTCTGACCTCATTTGTTGTGCGTTGTGATTCTGGATGCAGCATGGCCCATTGGATATACATTGGAAATGCAGGAAAAGCTTGTTGGAGCATTTTTATGTTCTGACACAAAAAAATGAGTTTGACAGCAATGCCGGTCTATAGGAACTCTTCTTGTGGACTCAAAATAGAAGCCAACTGTCATGGTTGGCCCCATAATGGTCATTAATGGATGATTTTAAAGGGCAATATAGCTTTAGTGAAGTTGTCCTTTTTAATAAATCCACTCCCTGAGTGCAGCCCACCTCGGATAAAACCTTTACCCCCTAATCCAGCGGCCTTCCACCATGTTCCTTCACCTACGGTACATGTGCATGGCCTCATGCTTTTCTATGGGTAAAGTAGGGCTTGGCCTTGAATTGCCATGCTGTTTGGAACACCTTTGGACTGAAGCCTGACCTTTGGACTGAAGCCTGGCCTTCGCCCCGTCATACGATCCCTGGAGACGCTGTGTCTCGATCAAGTAGTCTGGAAAGATGAAAAGTTTGCCTTCCCATGACGGAGTTTACCTTGCAGTCTTGCCTCCCTGAGAACCAGATCCCAGTGGGTAAGCCTTACTTAATGTGGGCCTCCATTGGTCCCCTGGAGTATGGATTATACTTGGGAATAAATGGAGTCCACGACGTGCATACACAGTATTAACAGGAGCCAGCCAGAACCTTGTTGGAGGAAAAATTGATGGTTTGGGTAGAAAGGTAAATATCATTCTAAGTGGCCTGCACTCAGGGTTTGGAGGGGAGCCACTAAAGATAAAGTTGCCCCTTAAATGCATAGACAACCCTTTGAGACAATGTTCTATGTTTCACCAATGTTTAGGGTGGTTGCATCCAGCATTCCCCTTACCATATGCACCACTTCATTTTCCTAAATCACAGGGTGCATCTTCTTACAGCATTCTTTTTGGATTTAGTGTGGCTGTCCGTGGCTCTGCCGCCACACCTGCATCAGCAAGGTTTTAGAATCGTGAATGGCAGATACCACAAGTCTTGTGTGCCATCACAACAGAACGCGCTGGCTGCAGGGTTGTGATATCATTGCAGTTGCACTTCCTCCAGCCTTATAGCAGAAGGGCCGCTGTACTGGCCCAGGTAATGCCCCAAATTCTCACCTAAATTTCTGGTCACGTAATACACTGCATCTTGAGTCTTCTCTTTTTTAGACTGTAGAGTAAGAGGGTCCCTTCTTTAGGTGCCCAAGTCACTTTGTGATGACAAGGACACTCTTCAATGCATCCATCAGTGAGACCTCTCAAAGTCCTGAAGACACCAGTGAAGGTGTAGAGACACAAAAGCAAGGCCTGGGACTCCAATAATTGATCTCTGGTCTCTATTGTCGAAAGGGGAACCATGAAGGGTCACATAATGGTTCAAACAGGTACCTTTTAAAAAGACCTTCGGTATGTTTTTTTAGATTTGTGAATGGGTGGGCGTGAAAGAAGGGTCCTTTTTATTAGGTGCCCACATCACTTTTTGTTGACAAGGATACTCCCCATTGCATCCATCGGTGGGAACTCCCAAGGTCCTGAAGACTCCAGCAGAGGTGTGGTGAGGCAGCAGCAGGGCCTTGGACACCAGCGATGGATCTCTGGATCTCTGGTTTTTACTCTCAGAGGGACCATGGAGGGTCATGTGAGGGTAAGTTAAATATGGGAATGAGTTGGCAACCAATTTTCCTTGGAAGGATTGGCTATAATGAAAACCAGTGAGGATGGAAGCATGAAAGCAGCCATTGCCAACATGGTTTAGAATTCAACAGCCTAGTGCAGGGGTCTCCAAACTTTCTAAACAAGGGGTCATTTTACTGTTTTTGCAGGATTTAGGGGGGGGGGGTGGGGCAAACTATGGCCAGTAGTAGTAGATAGTGCCTCAGCCTTGGTGGTCTCTGGTTAGAAGGAGGAATAGTGCCCCTACATTGGTATTAGTGGGAGAAATTGTGCCCCATCGTTGGTGTCGGTGGAGGAATAGTGCCCCATCTTTTGTATTCGTTGGAGCAATAGTGCCCCATCATTGATATCAGTGGGAGGAATAGTGCCCCCCATTGTCAGTGGGGAGATAACCCCATTGTTGGAGTCAGTGGGGAGAATAGTGCCCCATTATTGGTGTCAGTGGAAGGATGTATGCGCCATCATTGGTGTCAGTGGGAGGAATCGTACCCCATTGTTGATGTCAAAAGAATAGTGGGGGTTGAATTAAGGCAAGCACAGGTCCACATCCAGCCCGCGGGTTGCAGTTTGGGGACCACTGGCCTCGTGAGTCACTCGCCAGAAACAAGCATGCAGGACAGGAGTCATACATTTCAGCCTTCGCTTTCCGCATGCTTGTTCCAGGTCTTGTAACTTCCCAGGTAGTAGAGATGTAGAGGGTGGCCCAGATTTTTTTTTCTTTTCCTATTTATTTTGGCAAGTTAGCTTTAAGCGATGTGCCGTTGAGCCCTTCCTATAACATTGCAGATTTTCCCTGTCTCAGTTATTAGCCAACTAAACCCCAGCGATCAGTGATTGATGAAATCATTCATATAATGCGACAGTCTCTTTGCGTCTATGAGCATCCTTCCCCCGAGAAAGGTCATCCAAGGATTCCCGTGCCTCATACACATTCCCCGCATTGGGGAGGACCTGGCGGTGACCGCTCGGCGTTCACAGGGGGGGGGCCCCCAATGGACAGGGGCGGCGGCGGTGGTGCGTACTGTGCGGCGTCCACGTTTTTTCAGATCTACCAGTGCGGCACTAAAGCTTCTAACGATGACAAATCACAAAGCGAATTGCTTCTGCCGCTTTTATGAGGCTTTTAAGGGCTTTTACTTAACAGCGAAGATCGTGTGTCAGATTAAATTTAGAGGATGCCTAGATCCATCCTGATTTATGTGGTGTGCGGCCTGGACCGCCATTGTCGCAGCCTGATTTTTATTTTATTTTTTTTTTTTGGCGATTCTACAAAAGCTCGCCCAGAGGAAGGAAGGGATTGATTTTTAGCTGCAGATTTAAAAGGAGAATGGCTGCATTATGAAGAGAAGGGAAAATCCATATGTGCTTTTCCCCCCTAAGGGTAGACTTGGCCTGGTGCAAAGTGACTGATGTATTGTTCTGGATGGTGGGGGGGGTGGGGCAGCGCGCCGTCACTGCAGCTGTTCAGCCAAGTGTTGGGGTGTGAGAGACAGCTGTGCCGCTCCGTACCATGTCTCTGCCTTCATACCACCCTTTGATGGAAGCGCGTTGTTTCCGAGCAGTATTGCCTTGCGGCGCCGGAGTCCTGGGCTCAGTTCCATCCAGGCAGCTGTATAAAAGGTTGTGTTGTGTTCCACGATCCGAGAACAAAGTGCTAAATGCTGTATATATGAAATGTATTTATTACAGCAAAGGAAAAAAAGTATTTGCTCCCCTGCTGATTTTGTACGATTTCCCACTGACAATGAATTGATCAGTTTATAATTTTAATGGTCGGTTTATTTTAAAAGTAAGAGACAGAATAACAACAAAAGTATCCAGAAAAACACATTTCAGAAAAGTTATAAATTGATTTACATTTTAATGAGTGAAATAAGTATTTGATCCCCTATCAATCAGCAAGATTTCTGGCTCCCAGGTGTCTTCCATACAAGTAACGAGCTCAGATTAGGAGCACTCTCTTAAAGGGAGTGCTCCTAATCTCAGTTTGTTACCTGTATAAAAGACACCTGTCCACAGAATCAATCAATCAGATTCCAATATCTCCACCATGACCAAGACCAAAGAGCCATCCAAGGATGTCAGGGATAAGATTGTAGACCTACACAAGGCTGGAATGGGCTTCAAGACCATCGCCAAGAAGCTTGGTATGAGAGTGACAACAGTCGGTGCGATTATTTGCAAATGGAAGAAACATAAAATAACTCTCAATCTCCCTCAGTCTGGGGTTCCATACAGGATCTCACCTCGTGGAGTTTCAATGATCATGAGAACGGTGAGGAGTCAGCCCAGAACTACACGGGAGAGTCTTGTCAATGATCTGAAGGCATCTGGGACCATAGTCACCAAGAAAACAATTGGTAACACACTACGCCAGGGATATGCAATTAGCGGACCTCCAGCTGTTGCAAAACTACAAGTCCCATCATGCCTCTGCCTCTGGGTGTCATGCTTGTGGCTGTCAGAGTCTTGCTATGCCTCATGGGACTTGTAGTTCTGCAACAGCTGGAGGTCCGCTAATTGCATATCCCTGCACTACGCCATGAAGGACTGAAATCCTGCAGCGCCCACAAGGTCCCCCTGCTCTCATGTACAAACCTGTTTGAAGTTTTCTAATGAACATCTGAATGATTCAGAGGAGAACTGGGTGAAAGTGTTGTGGTCAGAGGAGACCAAAAATCGAGCTCTTTGGCATCAACTCAACTCGCCGTGTTTGGAGTAGGAGAAGGAGGAACGCTGCCTATGACCCCAAGAACACCATCCCCACCATCAAACATGGGAGTGGAAACATTATGCTTTGGGGGTATTTTTCTGCTAAGGGTACAGGACAACTTCACCAAATCCAAAGGGATGATGGACGAGGCCATGTACCATCAAATCTTGGGTGAGAACCTCTTTCCCTCAGCGAGGCCATTGAAAATGGGTCCTGGATGGGTATTCCAGCATGACAACGACCCAAAACACACGGCCAAGGCAACAAAGGAGTGGCTCAAGAAGAAGCCAGTCTTCAGACCTTAATCCGATAGAAAATATGTGGAGGGAGCTGAAGGTTCTTGTTGCCATACGTCATCTTTGAAACCTTAATGACCTGGAGAGGATCTGACAAGAGGAGTGGGACCAAATGTCTCCTGAGATATGTGCAAACCTAGTGGGCCAACTACTAGAGACGTCTGATCTCTGTGATTGCCAACAAGGGTTTTGCCACCAACTACTAAGTCATGTTTTGCGAAGGGGTCAAATACTTATTTTACTTATTTCACTCAATAAAATGCAAATCAATTATAACATTTTATATAACAATTTATAACATTTTTGAAATGTGTTTTTCTGGATATTTTTGTTGTTGTTCTGTCTCTCTCACTGTTAAAATAAGCCTACTATTAAAATTATAGACTGATCGTTTCTTTGTCAGTGGGCAAATCTGCAAAATCAGCAGGGGATCAAATACTTTTTCCCCTCACTGTACAGGTATTTATATAGTGCCAGGAAATTATGAAGCTTTTCACACATGGGGCTTGTTAACACTGTAGTTGGCTGGCAAAGTCGTGCTACTTTCAGGTCGCGCCGGTGTGAACTGAGCCTCAAGGTTTAAAAAAAAAAAAAAAAAAACCTAAAAGGGAATGTTCCTAAAAGGGGATGTTTTCTCTTTTTTTAAAGTGGAGTTCCACCCAAAAATGGAACTTCCACTTTTTGGATCCCCCCCCCCCTCCGGGGTCACATTTGGCACCTTTTCAGGGGGGAGGAGGGAGCAGATATCTGTCTAATACTGGTACTTGCTCCCACTTCCTGGCATAGATCACCGTGGTGATTGCGGTGATCTATGCCACTTCCTGCGCCTCCCCCGTCCTCCCCCGCTGTATTCTGGGAGACACAGCAGGGACCTGGAAGGACGCGCAGCGCGACTCGCGCATGCGCAATAGAGAACCAGGAAGTGAAGCCGCACGGCTTCACTTCCTTATTCCCTCACCGAGGATGGCGGCGGCAGCAGCTGAGAGCCGAAGGACAGATCGGCTTCGGCTGCCGACATCGCTGGACCCTGGACAGGTAAGTGTCCATATATTAAAAGTCAGCAGCTGCATTATTGGTAGCTGCTGGCTTTTAATATTTTTTTTTTTTTTTTTTTTCAGCAAACCTCCGCTTTAAATACAATAACACTTATATGTATTGTCACCTCCCCCCCAACCTGAGACTGGACAGTGAAAGAAGAAGTAGCAGACTGATGAGCTCATTTCTGTCACTCTGCTCTATCCTTCTATCAGCTTGACCCTGGTAATGCACCGCAGCACAACGATTGACTCCTTGTGCTGCTTCTCCCTCTCACAATCTGAGCTCTGCTATAGAAGGACGGAAAGCTGATTACCAAGTCAATTTCTAGTATACTGCTTGTATTAAAAAGCAAAAGAAATGATGTACTAATAAATACAAAGCTGTATTAATCTGAGTCTTCTATATCTGCCTGTATACACCTGATGGGAGAGAAGTACATCGGTGTCAGCTGCGTTCTGGAAATGATGTGATTCTTATCTTCTGAGCTCAGTACATCCAGAGTCACTGACCTGGAACAAGAAATACAGGTCAGGTCTCACTCCACTGGCTGCAGACTGTTCCCCCAGGACAGCCAGATGGTTATCACTTCCAGAAGGAGGTCAGCAATCACATAACTCTCTTCTGACAAATTCTAGTACTGCGAGTGTGCAGAATTATGGAGGATATATATAGATATAGATAGATAGATATTTAAATATATATATTATAGGGCTGGGAAAAAAATCGATTTAAATCTTGAATCGAGTTGAGAGGTCAAATCGATTCAAAATTTAAGCAAATCGATTTTTTTAGATTTTTTTTTTTTTTTTTCACCGCGCCGGTCCTGAGGCGCTGCGGGCATGAGTTTTTAGGCGAGGCCGCGGCTTTGGCCTAGTCCGCGGCTACGGCCGGACGCCGCGGACTCGCCTAAACTCATGCCCGCAGCGCCTCCGGACCAGCGCGGACACCGCGCCGGGCCTGAAGAGCTGCGGGCAAGGAGTTTTTAGGTGAAGCCGCGGCCTCGCCTAAAAACTCATGCCCGCAGCGCCTCGGGACCGGCGCGGTTTCCATAAAAAAAAAAAAAAAAAAAAATTCGAATCGTGAATCGAGTTTTTTTTTTAAGAGAATCGAAGATTTTTTTTTTTTTTTAAGAAAATCTCCCAGCCCTAATTATATATATATAAAAATCTCTATCTCTCCAAAAGCCCTAATTATATATATATATATATATATATATATATATATATATATATATATATATATATATATATATATATATATAAAAATCTCTATCTCTCCAAAAGTATTGGGACACTCCCCTTTACACACACATGAACTTTAATGACATCAGGTCCCCGATCATCCTCTTCTGGGGCCCCCAGCGGCGCTGGTAGTTCCTCCCCGCATCGGGTGTGCACATTGGAGAAGCGCTCTCCTTGGTGGACACCCATGCGGGGCGCGCTCCCGAGTCCTGCTTTTGCATGTATTCACACAGAAAGCAGGACTTGGCCCCGCCCCCCCGTGTCATTGGATTTGATTGACAGCAGTGGGAGCCAGTGGCTACACTGGTAGTAATCGATTTAATCAGGACACGAGACACCAGCTACAGCTCGTTCCCGACTGGAGGAAGACATCGTTCAGGTAAGTAAAATGGGGGGCTGCAGCACTACAGAAGGTTTTTCACTCTAATGCATAGAATGTATGAAAAACCATGATAATTTACAACCCCTTTGCATTTCCTTCACTGGAACTAAGGGGCCAAACCCAACCCATGAAAAACAACCCCACACCATAATACGCCCTCCACCAAATGATTTGGACCAGTGCACAAAGCAAGGTCCATAAAGACATGAATGAGTGAGTTTGGCGTTGAGGAACTTGACTGGCCTGCACAGAGTCCTGACCTCAACACGATAGAACACCTTTGGGATGAATTTGAGTGGAGACTGCCAGCCAGGCCTTCTCATCCAACATCAGTGCCTGACCTCATAAATGCTCTTCTGGAAGAATGATCAAACATTTCCATAGACACTCTCCTAAACCTTGTGGACGGCCTTCCCAGAAGAGATGAAGCTGTTATAACTGCAAAGTGTGGGCCAACTCAATATTGAACCCTACAGACTAAGACTGGGATGTCATTAAAGATCATGTGCGTGTAAAGGCAGGTGTCCCAATACTTTTGGTAATGTAATGTATATACATTGTGGAGATGGAACACCCTGCACTTTCCCCACCCCTCTAGTCCCTACCGTGCTTAACAACATATATGATGAGCTATCAGTGCCCATGCAGCCGGTGTAGCGGTCCCGGGATTTGAAATCCCCGCTCTTCCTCCCCTTCTCGCATATATATGTGTTTTTCCCTCTATGCTCCCAGCACAGAGAACCGGATCTCACTGAGAGCCCCTACTAACGGTTGGGACCTGGATCTCCTGGTTCCGGGTCACCTGATCGTTGTGGTAGCCTCTGATTGGCTACCACAGTGATCAGTCACTGTAAACCCCCCAGCATTTTTTTTTTTTTTCTTTTTGTGAATGTAGAAGATGCATTGTATCTTTTTCATTCCTTGCATACTTTAGGTGATTGTAGCCGTATTCGTGAAAACTTTTGTGAATCAGTACTGCTTGGGGCTTAAAGAAGGGGGCACACCCCGAAAGTTCGTCCATGAAAAATGATATGTTAGTGCAAATAAAAAAAAGTATCACAGACAGTACTCAGTTTTCTCATTCCTTGCAGAAAGAGAAAAAAAAAAGTGTTTGTAAAAATGTATAATAATAATAAAAGATATAAAGAATAATAAAAAATAAAAGAAAAATAACTAGTTCAAGGTTTGATCTAGGTCTGTGCCAGGGTTAGTGCTTGGGTCAAGTAAGGGCCAAAGGTCGGAGTATATTTTGGACAGGATTTACTCCATTTATTTATTTTTTTTAATTAGCTTTAGTGTCAGTGTGTTTTAGGTAGGACAAAAAAAAAAAAGCAAAAAAACCCCCCAAAATGCGCACTATTGCTTCTAGGCTGTACTACGGGTATAAACAAGAAATAGCATATACATATGTGGTATCGTTGCGATCGTTAGGAGCAGGAGAATTTATTTCCGGTTGCTCTTTGGTGGTAGGTTATGGTAGGTACAAGAAAAATACAGCTAGATTTAAAAATAAAAAAAATATTATTTATTTATTTATTTTTTACTATTTTGGGTCAGTTTTCCTTTATTATTAATAATAATAATAATAAAAAACAAAATCAGGAGATATCCGTAACTATTTACTACAAAATGAAAGCCCAATTTGTCCTAAAAAAAACACGCGGTATAATCCACCTGGATGCACAAAGTAGTTGTGATAATATGTACGGTTTTACCAACACTTGTCAAAATTTGCAAAATTGAGCTTTAGGCATTTAGATTTGTTCTACCCTTAGGTGTGAAGGGGTTAAGTCGAGAAGAGGAAGGCTAGAACCCTTGTGCTAATACATTGTACAAACATGTACGCTCACATGCAGAACCGCACACGGAACGCGTTGGATAGGGTGTAAACAAGCCTTGTTAGAGTCTTGGATAGCAGTTCTTATCCTTCCACGCTCCATCCAAAACCTGAACAAGAAAAAAAAAATCTCTTTAGCTTGCCATACAGTGAAGGGGTTCATGTGCACAGCCGCAAGAAAACCATACAGTGCCCAGAGCCTCCGTGAAGACTTACCCGCTGTGTACCGCAACCCATAGACGGCTATTAGAAGATGCTGCTGTATGCAGTAATATGCCAGGGGTTGTGTAATTGTGTAATGCACACAAACGTGTACTCTTAACACAGTTTACATTTGGGGCATGTGTCAGCCGCCGGCGCATACAGCCACATCTTCTATTTGCTGTCTATGGATCGCTGTACAAAACAGATGCGGCTTCCAGTACGTTTTTACAGAGGATCTGGGCGCTGTATGTTTCCCTTACAGCCGCGTGCATGAACCCCAAAGTTTATCTCTAGCCATTTTTTTCCCTATTCACATTCTGTAGACCAGCCATTCTCAACCAGGGGGGTTCTCCAGAGGTTATTGGAGGTTCCTTGAGCTGTGGCTGATTGGCCTGCTATCATATGGTGCCAGCATAGTTCCAGATGCCACGTGGCAAAGCCAGCAGTATGACCCCCAATTTGTTTCTTGGCTATAGTATCTGTAAGGGTGATGTTCTGACCATTACTGCAGGGGTTGCATTCTTTCCACTGACCACCACGCTAAGGGTTGCATACTTTCTACTAACCTCCAGTATAGGGGTTGCATTCTTTCTACTGACTTCCATTATAGGGGTTGTATTCTTTCTACTGACCTCCACTCTAAGGGTTGCAAATATTCTACTCACCTCCAATATAGGGGTTGCATTCTTTCTACTGACCTCCAGTATTGGGGTTGCATTCTTTCTACTGACCTCCAGTATTGGGGTTGCATTTTTTCTAATGACCTCCACTCTCTACTGACCTCCAATATAGGGTTTGCATTCTGTTTACTGACTTCCAATATAGGGGGTTACATTCTTTTTACTGACTTCCAATATAGGGGTTACATTCTTTCTACTGACCTCCATTATGGGGGTTGCATTTTTTCTAATTACCTCCACTCTCTACTGACCTCCAATATGGGGATTGCATTCTTTTTACTGACTTCCAATATAGGGGTTGCAGTTTTTTTACTGACTTCCAATATATGGGTTGCATTCTTTCTACTGACCTCCAGTATGGGGGTTGCATTTTTTTCTAATGACCTCCACTCTCTACTGACCTCCAATATAGGGTTTGCATTCTGTTTACTGACTTCCAATATAGGGGTTACATTCTTTTTACTGACTTCCAATATAGGGGTTACATTCTTTTTACTGACTTCCAATATAGGGGTTACATTCTTTTTACTGACTTCCAATATAGGGGTTACATTCTTTTTACTGACTTCCAATATAGGGGTTACATTCTTTTTACTGACTTCCAATATAGGGGTTACATTTTTTTTCTACTGACCTCCATTATGGGGGTTGCATTTTTTTCTAATGACCTCCACTCTCTACTGACCTCCAATATGGGGTTTGCAGTCTTTTTACTGACTTCCAATATATGGGTTGCATTCTTTCTACTGACCTCCAGTATGGGGGTTGCATTTTTTCCAATGACCTCCACTTCTCTCAACTGACTTCCAATATATGGGATTGTATTCTTTTTACTGACCACCACACTAAGGGTTGCATACTTTCTGCTGACCTCCAATATAGGGGTTGTATTCTTTTTACTGACCACCACACTAAGGGTTGCATACTTTCTGCTGACCTCCAATATAGGGGTTGCATTCTTACCTGCAATGTAAGGGACATTTTTCCTAATGACCCTTGATGGATTGGTTTTTAGAAAGGGTTCCCTGAGACCTGAAAATTATTGTAGGGGTTCCTCTAGGGCACATGCATCCAACACAAGGCCCGTGGGCCAAATCTGGCCTGCCAGACCATTTCATGTGACCCTCGCACCTCTCATGCAGCTGTGGAACCCCCCCCCCCCCTCCCTCGTGCAGACGCAGGGAGGCTCTTCTCTCCCATGGTCTCAGCATTCAGCAGACTCCAGCAGATGATTCCAACCCTCCTCTGGTCCTCCTCCACTTTCTGCTTCCCAGCTCCATCCCAGGTTTTTTCCCAGCAGCACAAGGTAAGGGGGGTACACTGATAGAAGTGATTGAGGGGGCTTTAGACTTCTGATGGTTGGGGGGGCTTTAACATCTGATGTAAGGGGGGAGTGGGGGGGTGCTCTGGACATCTAGTCTTGGCCATTTGAGGTCAACCATAATACTGATGTGGCCCACGATTAAATTAAGTTTGATCCCCCGGCTCTAGGGTAAAAAGGCTGAGGAAGGCTGCTGTAGGCTCTTTGTATGAACTTCCTTTGGAGCGGTGCGTGATTCGGCACTGTAGTGAATATGGACAGATCGGGGGTACTGACACAGCTTCTTCTATTCCAAGTGCACAGGACAGGGTGACAACATTGCAGCTGAACTGTGTTGCCGAAGTCTCTGTTAATACACCTTGCTGGTATGATTGAACTGAAGCAGGACATAAAGAAAAGGCATTAAACTTCTTGCATTCTAGGAACATGTGCGATAACATTTCTGATTTAATTGGTTAAAATAAAAAAAGTTTTGGCCAGGGATACACTTCAAATCTGTATCTTTTTAAAACCCTGGCTTGTTTTGAACGTTTTAAGCTCCATGGCTGTCCTCCTTTATCCTTGCTTTGCTTACTTAGTGAACCATTAGCTCTTCATGAGTATGCAGACTGTGAGTTCTGTTTTCTCTGGCCGCATGCTTGTTCTGGGTCAGTACAGTGAAGAGAGAACCGAGCCTGAAGCTGCTTAGTAATCCTTAATTGGAGATTACAAAAATCCAAAGTGTGGTAATGAGTACAGCAGTCTGTCTATTATACGGTGCTTGATGTTTAAATACAACAAAGTTCTCCCCGGCAGCAAGCTTCCAGCTATTTACAAAGACTCTCAGATCACTGCGATGAATACAAGACCCCAGAGGATGGCCCTCAGGGCAATGTAGAGCTCTTCTGTGGTCCACCAAGATCTTAGGAGGACATCGATCTTAGATGATGTTAAAGTAGATGTAAACGCCAATCACTGAAATTTCATTTAAAGTGATACTAAACATTCAATGTTTCATTGCCATCATCTCTTCTCTACAGTGCCTTGAAAAAGTATTCATACCACTTGAAATTTTCCACATTTTATCATGTTACAAACAAAAAAGTAAATGTATTTTATTGGGATTTTATGTGATAGACCAACACAAAGTGGCACATAATTGTGAAGTGGAAGGAAAATGATAAATGGTTTTCAAATTTTGTTACAATTATGTGAAAAGTGTGGGGTACATTTGTATGGCGCCCCCCTGAGTCAATACTTTGTAGAACCTCCTTTCACTGCAATTACAGCTCCAAGTCTTTTTGGGGATGTCTCTACCAGCTTTGCACATCTAGAGAGGGACATTTTTGCCCATTTTTCTTTGTAAAATCGCTTAAGCTCTGTCAGATTGGATTGAGATCGTCTGTGAACAGCAATTTTCAAGTCTTGCCACAGATTCTCAATGTGATTTAGGTCTGGACTTTGAGTGGGCCATTCTAACACATGAATATGCTTTGATCTAAACCATTCCATTGTAGCTCTGGCTGTATGTTTAGGGTCGTTGTCCTGCTGGAAGGTGAACCTCCGCCCCAGTCTCAAGTCTTTTGAAGACTCTAACAGGTTTTCTTCTAAGATTGCCCTGTATTTGGCTCCATCCATCTTCCCATCAACTCTGACCAGCTTCCCTGTCCCTGCTGAAGAAAAGTATCCCCACAACATGATGCTGCCACCACCATGTTTCACGGTGGGGATGGTGTGTTCAGGGTGGTGTGCAGTGTTAGGTTTCCGCCACACACAGCGTTTTACTGTTAAGCCAAAAAGTTCAATTTAGGTCTCCTCTGACCAGAGCACCTTCTTCCACATGTTTGCTGTGTCCCCCACATGGCTTCTCACAAACTGCAAACGGTTCTTCTTACGGCTTTTTTTAAACAATGTCTTTCTTCTTGCCGCTCTTTGTGGCCAGATTTGTGGAGAGCATGACTAGTAGTTGTCCTGTAAAGGAAAAAAGGAAACCCCCCTTAGTGGGGATTATAAAGGCTACACTACTGATATGAGATAAAGTTTTTATACATGTGATGATCATTTAAACATGACGAACAAAAAAAAAAACAAAAAACATAACATAAGTACATAGCAACCATATAATTGTTAGATTGACTTAATACTCTCCAAATTATCGAAATCTCAGGGAACCCGACACGTTTCTGGTTCAAGCCCTTCGTCAGGGTTATTGGATAGGAGAATATATGGTCATAAATTTTGTCCAAAAGTAAGCAGAAGTTGGTTAAAAAGAGTATACTGTCTGCCATATTGGGGTATTCCTGGCTGCAAGGGAAGATGGTGACTGGACGTGGATGAGCTGAAAAATGGGTGACTACAGGTAGAGGGAATGTTCAAATGACCTTTGACTACATAACGAATGGACCAAGAGGGGCTGCATTGAGGCTCAGATAACATCATTTGACAATCATCACATTGAATATATGTTCACACAATCATTCCATTGCATCCCGCTTACCACCCTGATCTGTGACGACCAGTACATGGAGGGCTCTCATAAGATACCCCTCCTGTTGACTCCGAGGGGCAGTGCCAGTAGTCCTCCATTGATGCCGTCTTCTGCAGTGTTCCACCGTCATCTCTGTTTTACATAGTACAGTATACTCTTTTGAACCAACTTCTGCTTACTTTGGGACAAATTTATCACCATATATTCTCCTATTCAATACCCCTGACGAAGGGCTTGAAGCAGAAACGCATCTGGTACCGGAGATTTTCCATAATTTGGAGAGTATTAACTCAATATAATAATTATATGGTTGCTATGTACTAATGTTTTTTGTTGTTGTTTTTTTGTGTAATAGATCATCACATGTATGTGTGATCTAATTTATTATGTATAAACGCTTTTTATCTCATATCAGTGGTGGTGTTGCCTTTATAATCCCAACTAAGAGGGGTTTTCCTATATACCAGGGATGTGGCAACATTTCTCCAATCTCTGACATTGGTAAAAACGTATATAAATAGTTGTCCTGTGGACAGATTCTCCTACCTGAGCTGTGGATCTCTGCAGCTTCTTCAGACTTACCATGGGCCTATTGGATCCTTCTCTGATGAATGCTCTCCCTCCCCAGCCTGTCAGTTTAGGTGGACGGCCATGTCTTGGTAGGTTTGCAGTTGTGCCATACTCTTTCCATTTTCGGATTGAACAGCGAGGTGTTCAAAGTTTGGGATATTTTTTTATAACCTATCCCTGCTTTAAACTTCTCCACAACTTTATCCCTGACCTGTCTGGTGTGTTCCTTGGCCTTCATAAGGCTGTTTGTTCACTAAGGTTCTCTAACAAACCTCTGAGGGCTTCACAGAACAGCTGTATTTATACTGAGATTAAATTACACACAGGTGGACTCTATTTACTAATTAGGTGACTTCTGAAGGCGATTGGTTCCACTAGATTTTAGTTAGGGGTATCGGAGTAAAGGGGGCTGAATACTAAGTACCCCACACTTTTCATGTTTATTTTATAAAAATGTTGAAAATCATTTATCATTTTCCTTCCACTTCACAACTAAAAAAGGGGGCTGAATACGAATTCACACCATTTTTTTTTTAATTTTTTGTTTCGCTTTAAACAGAAAGACGCTCTTTAACGCCCTCCCATGTGCACTACGCTTAGGGTGATATTTTTTTTACTTTCTGCTATAAAACAGAAAAAACAAAAAAAAAATACAATTTCTTCATAGATTTTGGCCAAAATGTATTCCGCTACATGTTTTTGATCACCATTGCCATTAATACAGTGATCGGAGAGAGGGGGACCCTGTGATTTGACTTCTAAGGGTTCTGGTATCCAGGAGTGATCTTTAAATATCACAATTCCTAAAAACTGTGCACAGACTTCCATAGAATCTGCTTTATGTTGCAACCCCTTCTGTCTTATGACGCTTTGCTGAATCCATGTGATTTGTATTTTCTCCTCTTCTCAGGGTTCTCTGCGATTGATGTTTGAAGAGGACAATGGCCAAGGGCCCCTAGAGCTGTCTGTCAAGCAAGTAGCCAGCGTTGTAAAGTCCAGTAATGTGAAGGTAAGGTGCGGACCTCGCACATTGTGTATACCATATATACTCGAGTATAAGTCGAGGCCCTAATTTACCACAAAAAAATGTGAAAAACTTAGTGACCGAGTATAAGACGAGGGTGAGAAATGCGCAGCTACTGTAAGTGGAAAAGAGGGTCAACAATGCCCATTTGCAGCCTCACTGTGCCCATTTTCAGCCTCACTGTGCCCATTTTCAGCCTCACTGTGCCCATTTGCAGCCATAGGTCCCCCGAACTTCAAACTCGGTAGTTAAGGGTTCCTAGATGCCCCCTAGCTGCAGCCAAAAATTTGGGGTCTCTGAACCCAAATGATCCCGAAATGACATTGCTGCAGATGGACACAGTTGATCGAATTTGGGGCCCCGTATCTTGGGGCCACTTAGTGCTAAGAACCCCAAATTTGGTGTGCAAACCCAGTAGACCTAGCACCATAAAATATCCCAGCTGGGGTTTCTAGCACCAAGTGGCTCCAAGATACAGGGCCCCAAATATCGGTTCAGAAAATGTCAAGCACTTTTCTGCAGCAGAGAATGACATTTTCCGAACCGAATTTGGGGCCCCGTATCTCAGGGCCACTTAGTGCTAAGAACCCCAAATTTGGTGTGCAAACCCAGTAGACCTAGCACCATAAAATATCCCAGCTGGGGTTTCTAGCACCAAGTGGCCCCAAGATACAGGGCCCCAAATATCGGTTCAGAAAATGTCAAGCACTTTTCTGCAGCAGAGAATGACATTTTCCGAACCGAATTTGGGGCCCCGTATCTCGGGGCCACTTAGTGCTAGGAACTCCATCTTTTGGATATGTTGTGGTACCAGTTCCACTGGGTTTGCACACCAAATTTGGGGTTCCTAGCGCCAAGTGGCCCTGAGATACGGGGCCCTAAAGTCGGTTCGGAAAATGAAATTTTTTGCTGCAGAAAAGTGCTTGACTCGAGTATAAGTAGAGGGGGGCACTTTCAGCACAAAAAAATGTGCTGAAAAATTCGACTTATACTCGAGTATATACGGTATTATAAAACTGAAACAATATGGTGGACATATAGGTTATTTAAAAAAAAATAAAATAAAATGAAAAGAATGGAGAAACACTACCACAAATGTCTTTTTGTACATATACATCCTTTATTTCTGATATGAAGCTACAAAACATATTATTATATATGAGTAACATAATGTACAAATATTGATGGTCAGATACATGTGCTTATTATATGTCCTAAAATACTACTGAAAAACTTTTGTATGTTTTTTTTTTTTGCTCTTGTTTTTTCTTTTCAATAAAAATTAACTGATTTAAAAAAAAAAAAAAAAAACAATATGGTGATGAAGAAATACGTTTTCCCCATAACTGCCATTTTTGGTCCTCCCGAAAAACTGAACCTTTACCGGTGTGTTGGTATAAGATCTTCCTGAAGCCAACCTTGGATCTAACTTGTCAAATTGTACCATGTTAATAGATTGGTATACAGTAGATATATTTAAAGAAGAATTCCAGGTGTTGATATTTTCTACACGATTAAGTTTTGTTCATCTTGAACTAATAGAACTTCACTATATTATCAAAAGTATTGGGACGCCTGCCTTTACATGAACTTTAATGACATCCCAGTCTTAGTCCGTAGGGTTCAATATTGAGTTGGCCCATCCTCTACAGCTATAACAGCTTCAACTCTTCTGGGAAGGCTGTCCACAAGGTTTAGGAGTGTGTCTATGGGAATGTTTGACCATTCTTCCAGAAGCACATTTGTGAGGTCAGGCACTGATGTTGGATGAGAAGGCCTGGCTCGCAGTCTCCGCTCTAATTCATCCCAAAGGTGTTCTATCTAGAGTTGCCACCTCATCCCTTTAAACCCAAACACATATGAATTACACAGGTTCTGTGGCTGATTAAGGTGGTAATTAAACTCACTTGGTGCCTTACCTGCATTAAATTAGCCTCAGAATCTGTGTAATTGTTATGTGTTCAGGTTTAAAGGGATGAGATGGCAACCCTAGTTCTATCGGGTTGAGGTCAGGACTCTGCAGACCAGTCAAGTTCCTCCACCCCAAACTCGCCCATGCTCTTGCTTTGTGCCCTGGTCCAAATCATTTGGTGGAGGGGTGATTATGGTGAGGGGTTGTTTTTCAGGGGTTGGGCTTGGCCCCTTAATTCCGGTGAAGAGAACTCTTAAGGCGTCAGTTTGGGGATGGCCCCTTCTTGTTCCAACATGACTGCGTACCAGTGCACAAAGCAAGGTCCATAAAGACATGGATGAGCGAGTTTGGGAGGTGGAGGAACTTGACTGGCCTGCACAGAGTCCTGACCTCAACCCGATAGAACACCTTTGAGATGAATTGAGACTGTGAGCCAGGCCTTCTCGTCCAACATCAGTGCTTGACCTCCCAAATGCCCTTCTGGAAGAATGGTCAAACATTCCCATAGACACACTCCTAAACCTTGTGGACGGCCTTCCCAGAAGAGTTGAAGCTGTTATAGCTGAAAAGGGTGGGCCAACTCAATATTGAACCCTACGGACTAAGACTGGGATGTCATTAAAGTTCATGTGTGTAAAGACAGGCGTCCCAATACTTTTGATAATAGAGTATGTGTATGCCATACTGATATCTTTGGAAGCTGGATAGTTGTTAATTTTATATTGTATTTTTTTAAATGTAACTGCCTACTCCCAAACTGTCATTTGAAGTAAAACACTTAGCCAAGTATTATTCTGCACAATTTTTTTATTGTGCATTAAAAAAATAAAACAAATAAAATTAGACATGCTATCTGCCAATAGAACTTAACCAAAAAGTG
Organism: Aquarana catesbeiana; assembly: GCF_042186555.1. Lineage (NCBI taxonomy): Eukaryota > Metazoa > Chordata > Amphibia > Anura > Ranidae > Aquarana > Aquarana catesbeiana. The sequence continues at coordinate 766,804,922 of NC_133325.1, read as the reverse complement.
CATTCTTTGCATCCAAAAGTATAGAAAATATAACAAATCAAATCATTATTATTCAACCAAAAAATAAAATAAAAGTCTCATGCATGTGCCCATCTTCTTAATATAAGGGGTCAGCAATGCCAAGAGTTGGTGAAAGCAGGGGTCCGTCATCCGGAGATAATTCCGAAAACCATCCGGATTATTCTCCTGGAGCTCCCACAGCAAAGGCATATGACATAATTGGTCACGATTAATAAAGCAACCAATATTTGGTCCAAGAAATCCTCCTCCTCCTGTCCCTGGACTGGACTTGGGTCAAAGCAATAACTCCAAGGCCAATAATAAATAACACGTTTTCTCTTCTGATTCCGCAACATGGCTGGTTGACGAACCGCCGTTCAGAAACAAACTGAAAAGCACGAAATGAAAAGTGTGAAATGAAAACCGCAAATCAACACTCACCAATATTCTACTAACACGAAATTAGCAGAAGGAGCCCAAAAAAGCTGAAAAACCACGTAGTACGTCACTACGTTTGTGTTTGTTGGCCGACAATTCTTTGCCGTTTGTATGCAAGACAAAATCCAGGCACACGCCTTCGGACAAAAGTCCGAGGTTTTGCCTGCTGAAAATCCGATCGTGTGCACGAGGCTTCAGACTCATGGTTACGGCACACACTCTCACTGACCTTAATGGGCGAGTTGGACAGCTTGGCTCACAGTTGCAGTGCACTCCCATTGACCTCAATGGACGAATTTGATTGCTTTCATCTTGGTTGTGGCATGCTCCCATTAACTTGAATGGGAGAGTTTGACAGCTTGGCTTGCTGTTGCGGCATGCTCCTATTGACCTCCGTGGACAGACTTGAGAGGTGGTGTTCCGCCTGTCAGACTCTGTAGCTGTAGTTAAAATTGCCATGGCTGCGGCATGTGTACAGCTCCATCCGGCTGTAATGTTAGGATTTAGGTGGGTGGTTTAGGGAGGCAGTAAAACCGTGGCTCAGCCACCTGTTTTTACCAGTTGCTTGTATAAAAAAAAAACAGGTTTGCTCACCTGCCAAATAAGGCTGTGCTGCATGGCAGAGCTGTGTAAATCTTAGGACCGGATGGACACAAATAGAAAACCTTTCACAGGTAAAACAGCCTCCTTTTTATGTATTAAAAGCTATTTGCTAGGAGTTCAGTTGTATAATTGATCGGGGGGATGTCATTTTGTCGCACTCCTATGTATTCGCTCCTATCAAAGCGCCCCGAGACAATGTCACACCGACAGTTGGGTTGCAGACAACAATACTGGGACCTTTTGGGGATCGCGGCGTTAAAAGGATTGATGAGCCGCGCTCTACGGCTAGGAAAGGGATTACCGCGACAAACGTAACTGCTGGCGGCCCCGTCCTCCGGTGACCTAAAGAGACGTTCACCGTGTGTCAGGCTTGTGCGAGGTTAATGGGAGCTGTGGGTGTGTGCGGTGTGTGTCTGTGTGTGTGTGCGGTGTGTGTCTGTGTGTGTGTGCGGTGTGTGTCTGTGTGTGTGTGCGGGGTGTGTGTGTGCGGGGTGTGTGTGTGCGGGGTGTGTGTGTGCGGTGTGTGTGTGTGTGTGCGGTGTGTGTGTGTGCGGTGTGTGTGTGTGTGCGGTGTGTGTGTGCGGTGTGCGGTGTGTGTGTGTCTGTGGGTGTGTGTCTGTGTGTGTGCGGTGTGTGTGTGTCTGTGTGTGTGCGGTGTGTGTGTGTGTGTGTGTGTGTGCGGTGTGTGTGTGTGCGGTGTGTGTGTGTGTGTGCGGTGTGTGTGTGTGCGGTGTGTGTGTGTGTGCGGTGTGTGTGTGTGCGGTGTGCGGTGTGTGTGTGTCTGTGGGTGTGTGTCTGTGGGTGTGCGGTGTGTGTGTGTGCGGTGTGTGTGTGTCTGTGTGTGTGCGGTGTGTGTGTGTGTGTGTGTGTGTGCGGTGTGTGTGTGTCTGTGTGTGTGCGGTGTGTGTCTGTGGGTGTGTGTCTGTGTGTGTGCGGTGTGTGTGTGTGTGTGTGTGTGTGTCTGTGGGGGTGTGTGTGTGTGTGTGCGGTGTGTGTCTGTGTGTGTGCGGTGTGTGTGTGTGTGTGTGTCTGTGTGTGTGCGGTGTGTGTCTGTGTGTCTGTATGTGTGCGGTGTGTATGTGTGCGGTGTGTGTGTGTGCGGTGTGTGTGTGTGCGGTGTGTGTGTGTGCGGTGTGTGTGTGTGTGCGGTGTGTGTGTGTGTGCGGTGTGTGTGTGTGCGGTGTGTGTGTGTGCGGTGTGTGTGTGTGCGGTGTGTGTGCGGTGTGTGTCTGTGTGTCTGTATGTGTGCGGTGTGTGTGTGTGTGTGCGGTGTGTGTCTGTGGGTGTGCGGTGTGTGTCTGTGTGTCTGTATGTGTGCGGTGTGTGTGTGTGTGTGTGTGTGCGGTGTGTGTGTGTGCGGTGTGTGTGCGGTGTGTGTGTGTGTCTGTGTGTGTGTGTGTGTGCTGTGTGTGTGTGTGCGGTGTGTGTGTGTGCGGTGTGTGTGTGTGCGGTGTGTGTGTGTGCGGTGTGTGTGTGTGCGGTGTGTGTGTGTGCGGTGTGTGTGCGGTGTGTGTGCGGTGTGTGTCTGTGTGTCTGTATGTGTGCGGTGTGTGTCTGTGGGTGTGCGGTGTGTGTCTGTGTGTCTGTATGTGTGCGGTGTGTCTGTATGTGTGCGGTGTGTGTGTGTGCGGTGTGTCTGTATGTGTGCGGTGTGTCTGTATGTGTGCTGTGTGTGTGCGGTGTGTCTGTATGTGTGCGGTGTGTCTGTATGTGTGCGGTGTGTGTGTGTGTGTGTCTGTGGGTGTGCGGTGTGTGTCTGTGTGTCTGTATGTGTGCGGTGTGTGTGTGTGCGGTGTGTGTCTGTGTGTGTGCGGTGTGTGTCTGTATGTGTGCGTTGTGTCTGTATGTGTGCGGTGTGTGTGTGTGCGGTGTGTCTGTATGTGTGCGGTGTGTGTGTGTGCGGTGTGTGTCTGTGGGTGTGCGGTGTGTGTCTGTGTGTGTGCGGTGTGTGTCTGTGGGTGTGCGGTGTGTGTCTGTGGGTGTGCGGTGTGTGTCTGTGTGTGTGCGGTGTGTGTCTGTGTGTCTGTATGTGTGCGTTGTGTCTGTATGTGTGCGGTGTGTGTGTGTGCGGTGTGTGTGTATGTGTGCGGTGTGTGTGTGTGTGCGGTGTGTGTCTGTGGGTGTGCGGTGTGTGTCTGTGTGTGTGTGTGGAGTGATTTGTGTCCGCTGCGGGAGCCTCGTACCGAGGGCCTGGCACGCTGCCACCATCGCCTGCGCACTGCGATCAGCCACCCAGCGCTGCGGCTTCCCCCAACGCACTAATCGCCCATCTGTTTCTGAAAACAAGACGCCTCTCAGTCGCTCGGTCAGTCCCCTGTAAGTGGATTATGTGGAGTTTCACAAACGCCAGAACATCCTGCAAGGAATCCTATTAACCCTAATTACCCAGGATCCCGCTTTTCTTTTTTTAATAGAACGGTTTAGCACGTTCAGATTGCTTCTGCTCTTACACTGTACACTATTCATTTTAACAACTTAAAGCGCAGGTCCACCCTTAAAAAAAAAAAAAAAACAAAAAAAAAAAAAAAAACAATAAAAACGCTCCTTTTAAATACTTTTAAAAACCTTTGGAACAAAAAAAAAATTTTTTTACTTACTAGAAATGCCTGTTGCTAGGCAGATCGTCCTAATCTGCCACTACCTATTCCGCGGTGGTCTTCAGTCTTCTCCTCCTCGCGTTGATTTCTGGGAAATTTGGGCGCGGTGTCTTCTGGGACCTGTGTGTGTCACAGACGACAGCCGCCCATTCAGAAATCGCCGGGGGGACTCGCACATGCGCAGTAGGAGACGGGCAGTGAAGCCGCAAGGCTCCACTGTCTGTTTTTTTTTTTTTTTTAGTGAGGATGGCGGCGCTGGCACACGATTCGAGGGACGGATCGGCCTCGGGTGGGGGGGGGGTTCATCACGGACACCCTGGACAGGTAAGTGTCCTTATTAAAACTCTGTAGCTGCTGATCTTACATTTTTTTTTTATGGCTGGATCACCCCTTTAAGCCTCTTTCTGAGATTTGTTGTTTACAAGTTAAAAACTGTGTTTGTTTTTTTTTTTGCTAGAAAATGACTTAGAACCCCCAAACATTACATTTTTTTTTTTTCTAACACCCTAGAGAATAAAATGGCGGTCGTTGCAATACTTTCTGTCACACCGTATTTGCGCAGCGGTCTTACAAGCGCACTTTTTTTTGGAAAAAATACACTTTTTTGAATTCAAAAATAAGACAACAGTAAAGTTGGCCCAATTTTTTCTTTTTATATTGTGAAAGATAATGTTAAGCTGAGTAAATTGATACCCAACATGTCACGCTTCAAAATTGCGCCCGCTCGTGGAATGGCGACACACTTTTACCCTTAAAAATCTCCATAGGTGACGTTTAAAAAAAAATTCTACAGGTTGCATGTTTTGAGTTACAGAGGAGGTCTAGTGCTAGAATTATTGCTCTCGCTCTAGCGATCGCAACGATACCTCACATGTGTGGTTTGAACACCGTTTTCATATGCGGGCGCTACTCGCGTATGCATTCGCTTCTGCACATGAGCTCGGCGGGACAGGGCGTGTTTTTAAAAAAAATTTCTTTTCTTATTTATTTGACCTTTTTATTTTTACACTGTTTTTTAAAAAAAAATAAAAATTGTGTCACTTTTATTTCTATTTACAAGGAATGTAAACATCCCTTGTAATGGAAAAAAAGCATGACAGGACCTCTTAAATATGAGATCTGGGGTCAAAAAGACTTCAGATCTCATATTTACACTAAAATGCAATTAAAAAAAAAAAAAAAAAAAAAAAAAATGGCCCTTTTAAGAGCTATGGGCGGAAGTGACATTTTGACGTCGCTTCCGCCCTGCATTGTTATGGAGACGGATGGGGGCCATCCTCCCCTCACTCTTCTCCATGTCAGGCAAGAGGAAACGTCCGATCGCCTCCGCTGCTGCCGACTGCTCCGGTAAGCGGCGGAAGGGGGGGGGTCCCTCTCCCGCCGCCGATTAAAAGTGATCTTGCGGCGAATCCGCCGCAGAGACCACTCTTATCGGGAAGCGGACCGCCGGCTGAAGAGGAGAATACCGGGGTTATGGCAGCTAGCTGCTGCCATAACAACGATATCCCCCTTCAAAGTAAGGACGTACATCATCGTGCGGCGGTCCGGAAGTGGTTAAAGCGGTATTAAACCCAACAACAAACATTCATTATATATCTGCTTCCCAATTCTTAGATGTGGTGGCTGCATTCGTTTTCTTTTTTTTTAAGGCTTTCTTTCCTTTTATTTTCACCTGGTGATCCTGCTAGTAAGTCTGTTGTCTTTTCAAAAGAACTTCCATATGTATCCATTTACAGGGAAGAGACAAACCATTAATCACTGACAGGCAGGGCTGCTGTTAGAAATCAGGGGCCCTTTCCCCGGGCCAAAAGTGACTGAGGACCAGTGGCGGCTGGTTTTGTTACCAGCCCTGCAATTACCCCATGTGTGGCGTGGGCATCGCTTCCCCTGCGTCTCCTTCCTGGCATCACAGCGGCTTCTGCCCCGTGCGTCTCCTCCTCCTCCTAGGCCAATAGGATCGCATTTCCTTTCGACCGAATGAGAAACTGGTCTCAGGACCCGCTTCCTGATTTGGCCAGGAGGAGAATCAGGAAGACAATAGCGCATATTCATTCACTATTGTCACACGACTGGGTGGGCTCGGGGCGCAGAGTCCACCCTCTTTTGAAGTCTATTAGAGCCTCAGGCTCTAATCATATGCTTAAAAAAAAAACAAAAAAACCCCCTGATTGGAATCCATGCGTCCAGCGCCCTGCATGGATGGTGGTGGGGTGGGGGGGCGGTGCCCATACGCCCTGCATTACGGGTCACCACTGCTGAGGACATATATATCAGTCCCTTTCTCTGTAGCCTCAGCTGCACAGATGAATGAATATGAAGCACTCTGAGGCTTCCTGCTCATTAACAAACTGAAGCATAGTGACGAATGGACACAGGAGTGATTGGTACCGATCTCTCACCCTGTTCATTCAAGAATTGAAAGGGCCAGTAAACTTCATATTGATCTGCCCCTTCCCCTGCTCTCCATCCTGAAACATCCCTCTGTGTGCCGGCAGAAGAGGAGAGGAGGAGAAGCTGGCAGCACTGCGGGGGAAAGAGCCGCATATGGGGGGCAGACAGCAGATGAAAGGGGCGCATGTGCTAGAACCGATCCCCCTGCAGTGCAGCCAGAGGGAGAAAGAAGAGGAGAAGCTGGCAGTGCAGCCAGAGGGAGGCAGAACAGGATCAGGTGCCCGGGCCCCCCTTTTTGAACTGATGGGGTCTGGGCCCGGTACAGGGGGGCTGGATGTACTGCCTTATTCCAGACACCAATCCTCTTCTGCCTCCCCTTGCAGCACTGCCAGCTTCTCCTTTTTTCTCCCTCCAGCTGCACTGCAGGGGGATTGGTTCTAGTTCAAGCACCCCTTCCATCTATTGCCTGGGCCCCCCTTTTTGAACTGATGGGGTCTGGGCCCAGTACAGGAGGACTGGCTGTATTGCCTTATCTGCAACCCCACTGACAGGAGTGCTTACAACGATCAGCTTTATTTATTCAAAACCTTTATCCAAAAGGGAAAGATTGCTATAACTGCTTAAAAAGTATTAGCTGGAGTTTGGCTTCAATGTGTTAGTGTATTGAAATCTGCTAGTCCATCTTAACACTTAGGCTCCATTCACACTAGTGCGTTTTTTGATGCATTTTGCATTTTGCAGAAATGCACGGGAATTTTTTAACATGGGTTCCTATGGAACATGTTCACATCAATGCCTTTTTGTTTCTCTGCATTTTTGGAAAGGGTCGGGGACTTTTTTTCATGCAAAAAGCAGCGTTTTGCATGTAATGGATTTCAATGGACAAGCATCAAAAACGCAAGTGCACCGTTTTTGCAGCGTTTTTGCCGTTTTTTTTTTTTTTTTTTTTTTTGTTTTTTTTTTGTAATTTTTTTTTGTAATTTTTTTTTTTTAGACTGTAAAAAAAAAACTGTAAAAAAAAAAAAAAAAACGCAAAACGCAAATCGCGGCAAAAACGCTGCTCAAAAACGTGGCAAGCATGAAAAAAAAACCTCCAAAAACGCTCAAAAGCAACATGCATAGGTGTGAATCGAGCCTAAGTCCTCATGCACACGGACGTTTTTACAGCCGCTTTTTTGAGCTTTTTTTGCAGCTTAAAAAGGCCTGTCTATGTTAGTCTATGGCTTCATGCCCACCTAGGCGTTTTTGAGCTGCAAGTGGCATAGGCGTTTTTAAGCTGTAAAAAAAACCCAGGACCAGTGGGTTCTGAGAGACGTTTTTCAGCTGTAAAAACGCTCTAACGCTCAAAAACGCTCAAAAACGTCATTCACCAACGTTTTTTAGCGTTTTTGATCCATTGAAAAAAAAAAAAAATGCTAAAAAACGCTAACGCGGAAAAACGCTCAAACGCTCAAAAAACGCTAAAAAACACTATTGCAAAAACGCTGAAAAAAGCTGAAAATTTTTTTTTAAAAATCACTGCAAAGATACTGGCGTTTTATAACGTTATTTTAACAGCCTGTGTGCATGAGGGCTTACACTTCTTTTCCCTGATTTTGTAGTAAAAAACAGGACACATTCTACACATTAGTCACACACTTAACCCCTTTCTTAGCCAGTGTCGTTAGTACAGTGACAGTTCATATTATTAGCGCTGATCACTGTATTGGTGTCAGTTGCAGTTAGTTCCCCTTCTCACCCCCCCCCCCCCCCCAGCGTTATTTAGTGTCAGATTGTCCGCTGCACTATCGCAGTCCCATTTATAAGTCGCAGATCACCGCCATTACTAGTATATTAAAAAAAAAAAAAAAAAATTCCAGTGTATATACCATAGTTTGTAGACGCTATAACTGTCACGCAAACCAATTATTATACAACTATTTATGTGTTGTCTTTGCTAAAAAAAAAAAAAAAAAACCTAAAATGTAGCAAAATACATTTTGGCCTACATTTATAAAGAAATTAGATTTTTTATATTTTTATTTATTTTATTTTTTTTTTATGTTATTGAATGTTTTATAGCAGAAAATTAAAAATATATTTTTCTTCAATGCAGTTTTTCAGCGTTTTTTATTTTATTTCTTTCTTTTTTTTTTTTTTTTCAGTTTTTATATAGTAAAAAACTAAAATTCCCAGCGGAGATCAAATGCCACCAAATAAAGCTCTATATGTGTGGGTACAGCATTGCATGACTGCAAAATTGCCAGTTAAAGTAGTACTGAATAGTGCTGAATAGCAAAAAATGGCCTAATCATGAAGGCGGTAAAACCTTCAGGAGCTGAAGTAGTTAAAGCAGACGTCCAATCTGAAGGTTCTCACAAGCATGATCTGGGGATAATGGTGGAACTGGGAAATGGTTATATCTATATTGGCAGATGCCTCGAGGCTCACCCATTATAGAGAACGAATTGGTTGATCGGCTTGGACTTTTTCCAGCAAGTCATTGCTGTTCTTCTGAGATAAGGCTGGTGTTGGGAACGTCTCTCTATATACGGCATAAACGGGCACACTTGCCATTTGTGATCTTGCATTTCTATCTCTTGATAGTTCTGTAGAAGGCTCAATCTGCGCCCATCTGCCATCTTACATCTGTGGCTTCCTTAAAGTGAGCCTGTCCCCAGACCCTTCATTTCAGCAAAATGTCCCATAAGATTATAGGTGTGTTTTTTTTTTTTATTTTTTTATGTATTTACCAGTAAAAGCCTGCCTTGTGTAGACATCCAAAGGCCCTGAGTCTGCTGCTGGTTTCCACCATCTTGAATGCGCTGTCAGCAGCTCAAACAGACTCAAAGCTGTCACTCTGTCCTGGACAGGGGTCAGACTCAGAGATCAGTAGCTGTAGAGAGGCTCCCACCGACCAGCTGGATGAGTGCAGCAGCAGATCAACCTGGCGGATGACATAATCTCACCTGAGTCTGAGCCCTAACGGGTGTTCACCAGAGCTCTTGATGGTGGGGATGGGTTTTGCTGCATGCTAGTACCAGATTGTGGTCCTCAGAATTTCCCCACCAGGGGGTGAGCAAGCTGGGTTCCAGTAGCAGTTATAGCAGGGAGGGATCAAGCAGAAGCATAGTCGGTAAACAAGCCAAATGTCAGTAACAAGTGATCATAGGTTGGACTCGAGCAAAAGCTTAGTTGAAGAGAAGGCCAAAGATCAGTAAGAAGTGGTGCTAGGTTGGGATCAAGCAGAAGCTTGGTTGAAGAACAGGCCAAAGATCAGTAAGAAGTGGTGGTAGGTTGGGATCAAGCAGAAGCTTGGTTGAAGAACAGGCCAAAGATCAGTAAGAAGTGGTGGTAGGTTGAGATCAAGCAGAAGCTTGGTTGAAGAACAGGCGAAAGATCAGTAAGAAGTGGTCGTAGGTTGGGATCAAGCAGAAGCTTGGTTGAAGAACAGGCCAAAGATCAGTAAGAAGTGGTCGTAGGTTGGGATCAAGCAGAAGCTTGGTTGAAGAACAGGCCAAAGATCAGTAAGAAGTGGTGGTAGGTTGAGATCAAGCAGAAGCTTGGTTGAAGAACAGGCGAAAGATCAGTAAGAAGTGGTCGTAGGTTGGGATCAAGCAGAAGCTTGGTTGAAGAACAGGCCAAAGATCAGTAAGAAGTGGTCGTAGGTTGGGATCAAGCAGAAGCTTGGTTGAAGAACAGGCCAAAGATCAGTAAGAAGTGGTCGTAGGTTGGGATCGAGCAGAAGCTTGGTTGAAGAACAGGCCAAAGATCAGTAAGAAGTGGTCGTAGGTTGGGATCAAGCAGAAGCTTGGTTGAAGAACAGGCCAGAGATCAGTAAGAAGTGGTCGTAGGTTGGGATCAAGCAGAAGCTTGGTTGAAGAACAGGCCAAAGATCAGTAAGAAGTGGTCGTAGGTTGGGATCAAGCAGAAGCTTAGTCAAGAAACAGGCCAAAGATCAGTAATAAGTGGTAAGGAAGATATGGATGAGAGCAGGAGAGACAAGAATGAGATATTGGCTGGCTGAAGAGAGCACAATAATCTGGCAAACAGGAAGTACTAAGGCATGACTAAAATAGGAAATTCATGGGAGAAGCTAAGGGTTCAAGACAAACCAGGTTCAAGGCAAGATTGTTCAAGAATCGCCAGACACAGCAGAGGTTTTGGGTTCAGACCTGGGTCCTGACGCCCTCATTTGCTGCCTTTTTAAACCTTTTTCCGCCTAGAGGAACCCTTGAATGTTCTGGTCTTTGGGAACTCTTGCTAAAACCAATTCATTGGTGGCCAGCTGGAAGAATTCCTCCCTAACAGACAGCTGCAAAGGATTTTGGTGTCGGGCAGCTGGCTATGTCGCCATCTCGGATGTGATGTCAGCAGACTCAAAGCTGTCACTCATTAACTCCCTTTCTCAATCTTCTTCCCCCAGAGGAACCCTTGAAATAATTTTCAGGTCTCGGGGAACTCTTGCTTAAACCAATTGGAGGCCAGCTGGAAGAATACCCCCCCTTACACTGGTGGCCAGAATGCCCCCCTAACAAGAAGCTACAAAAGAAAAATGTTGGTGTCATGCAATTGGCTGTGCCAAGGGGTGTTGGTCCGAGAGCTAAATGGAGGGTCAATCGGCCACAGCTCAAGGAACCCCCTAACAACCTCTGGAGCAGGGGTCTCAAACTGGTCGGCCCTCCAGCTGTTGTGAAACTCCAAGTCCCATGAGGCATTGCAGGGCTGACAGTTACAAGCATGACTCCCACAGGCAGAGGCATGATGGGACTTGTAGTTTCGCAACAGCTGGAGGGCCACCAGTTTGAGACCCCCTCCTCTGGAGGAACCCTAGTATTCCACAAAACCCTGATTTGAGAATGGACTGCTCTATAGTATTCCCCTAGCAGCTACATAAAAGGTAAGGGAAGGGTGGAGGAGCTGGGTCAGCACAGACATTAATCAGACACTTCCAGAAAAGGAGTGAGCTTTGAAAGGTGGAGGGGAGGTGTAAAGAGGGAAGGGGGCTGTGCTAGGGAAAAATCAACATTTTATCTAGAGTAGTCACAGGTGACAGGGTCTCTTAAAATTATAATCTTTAACTGTTAGACGTTCGTATGATAAAGAACTGCATATTACAAGAAGTTGGCTTTGTTTCATTTAGAAAGTATATATTTTCACCTTTTTACCCATACTGATTATCAATGTTGCTGATCTCCTGCAGCCTTACCTGGGAGTAGTAGGGAGCAGTGTAGTGCTATAGAGTGTAGAGGTGAAAGGTACGGAGATAACAGAACAAGGACGGGAGTGGTACGAAGTTTATTCTATTATCAGTTCTTGCACCACCCAGGGACAAAGGCCTCTCCCTCCCGTCTCTGCTGATCACCGCTGTCTATAATCGTACATGTCACTTTCAAAGTCAACCTGTCATTATCTGCATATCACATTTTTAACATTTCACAATTTGCAGCAACAGAAAATTACATTTGTCATGAATGTTTGACTTTTCATCATTAAAATGCCATCTTCAAGCTCCAGTGACTTTGTCTAGGCTAGGGTGATGTCATCAGTCTGCTGCAGGCAGGAGAGGGCATTTCCTCAGTCTCCTCTCCTCTAGTGTTCAGACTTTAACATTGTAATTTTCTAGTAAGTCATAAAGTGGAACCTCAGTCATTTTCTCAACTTTCCATCTATTAAATCTTCTCCTCTTGTTTTAACTTTGGATAGTAAAACCTTTTTTTTTTCTGCCAGTAAATACCTTATACAGCCCACTTCCTGTTTCTTGTCTGGTCATTAGCCTAGGCCAGTGATGGTGTACCTTGGCACCCCAGATGTTTTGGAACTACGTTTCCCATGATGCTGATGCACTCTGAAGTGTAGTTGAGCATCATGGGAAATGTAGTTCTAAAACATCTGGGGTGCCAAGGTTCTCAATCACTGGCCTAGGCGTATGATATCATGCACAGCGCTCTCTCTCTCTCTCGCTCTCTCTCTCTCTCTCGCTCTCTCTCGCTCTCTCTCTCGCTCTCGCTCTCGCTCTCGATCTCTCTCGATCTCTCTCTCTCTCGATCTCTCTCTCTCTCTCGATCTCTCTCTCTCTCGATCTCTCTCTCTTGATCTCTCTCTCTCTCGATCTCTCTCTCTCTCTCTCTCGATCTCTCTCTCTCTCTCGATCTCTCTCTCTCTCGATCTCAATCTCTCTCGATCTCTCTCTCCCTCGAACTCTCTCTCTCCCTCGATCTCTCTCTCTCCCTCGATCTCTCTCTCTCTCCCTCGATCTCTCTCTCTCTCCCTCGATCTCTCTCTCTCTCCCTCGATCTCTCTCTCTCTCCCTCGATCTCTCTCTCTCTCTCCCTCGATCTCTCTCTCTCTCTCCCTCGATCTCTCTCTCTCTCCCTCGATCTCTCTCTCTCTCTCCCTCGATCTCTCTCTCTCTCCCCCTCGATCTCTCTCTCTCTCCCCCTCGATCTCTCTCTCTCTCTCCCTCGATCTCTCTCTCTCTCTCCCTCGATCTCTCTCTCTCTCTCTCTCGATCTCTCTCTCTCTCTCTCTCGATCTCTCTCTCTCTCCCTCGATCTCTCTCTCTCTCTCTCCCTCGATCTCTCTCTCTCTCCCTCGATCTCTCTCTCTCTCTCTCTCTCTCGATCTCTCTCTCTCTCTCTCGATCTCTCTCTCTCTCTCGATCTCTCTCGATCTCTCTCGATCTCTCTCGATCTCTCTCTCTCTCTCTCGATCTCTCTCTCGATCTCTCTCGATCTCTCTCTCGGTCTCTCTCTCGGTCTCTCTCTCGATCTCTCTCGCGATCTCTCTCGCTCTCGATCTCTCTCGATCTCTCTCTCCCTATCTCTCTCTCTCTCTCTCCCGATCTTTCTCTCGATCTCTCTCTCCCTATCTCTCTCTCTCTCTCTCTCCCGATCTTTCTCTCGATCTCTCTCTCTCGATCTTTCTCTCGATCTCCCTCTCTCGATCTTTCTCTCGATCTCCCTCTCTCGATCTTTCTCTCGATCTCCCTCTCTCTCTCTCTCTCTCGAGAGAGAGAGAGATTGCCAGGAAAGGGCCAGTGAGAGCTGCAGAGCTGGAGGTGTGCCTCTGCGTAAATCCAGGAAGTGAGCAGGCAGCAGCTTCAGCTGCCCACAGTTAAAATGGCTGCAGCCAGACTCAGTGGAGGGAGATTTCTGCAGCATTTTTGGCAAGTACAGAATCACAGTATATATAAAATAATACGCAAAGTGGTTGGAGGGAAGCTTCAGAATGGCAAAGATGTTTTTATTACAAATGATGTGAGCAGAATGCAGTTCCTCTTAAGGTGGGAGGCGGCAGCAGGGACTGATCGGTGTCACATACTTGTGAACACAGCCAGGAGCTGCATTGTCTCCAGGATTTTCATGTTATCTCTGGGCTAGGATCTCATTCCAGGAAGTAGATGGTAGCCCTGCATGATGCCCAAATAAAGATGGTGCCGTCCTTCTGGAGAGAAAAGCAGATGAAGGCTTTGTCAGGGGGAGTTTTGTGATAGGTAATAAATACGTGGAAGTGTTTCACGTTATTTAAATCTGGCAATACACAGATTGAAATTCCTAATCCATTTCCTGATGCTCTCCATAGCCCCACACTGCAAGGCCTGACCCAGTTAGTAACATTGTGCCCCTGTCTGTCTTCTGTCTTCCCCCTGATTTCTGGGGACAGTCTCTGGTTTTGTAGCTTTGTCCTTGGAAGGATCTCATCTCTGCTTCTGAAAATTCATCAACTGAGCCATCAAGTCTCGTTTTCATACTGGAGTTCAATGTCGCATGTACACATTGTGTCACATTACAACCAAAAACATAAAATGTATTTTATGTGATAGACCAACACAAAGTGGCACATAATTGTGAAGTGGAAGGAAAATGATAAATGGTTTTCAACATTTTCTACAAATATGTGAAAAGTGTGGGGGGTACATTTGTATTCAGCCCCCCCTGAGTCAATACTTTGTAGAACCTCCTTTCTCTGCAATTACAGCTCCAAGTCTTTTTGGGGATGTCTCTACCAGCTTTGTACATCTAGAGAGGGACATTTTTGCCGTCTTCTTTGTAAAATATCTCAAGCTCTGTCAGATTGGATGGAGAGCGTCTGTGAACAGCAATTTTTCAAGTGTTTGACAGATTCTCAATTGGATTTAGGTCTGGACTTTGACTGGGCCATTCTAACACATGAATATGCTTTGATCTAAACCATTCCATTGTAGCTCTGGCTGTATGTTTAGGGATGTTGTCCTGCTGGAAGGTGAACCTCCGCCCCAGTCCCAAGTCTTTTGCAGACTCTGACAGGTTTTCTTCTAAGATTGCCCTGTATTTGTCTCCATCCATCTTCCTATCAACTCTGACCAGCTTCCCTGTCCCTGCTGAAGAAAAGTATCCCCACAACATGATGCTGCCACCACCATGTTTCACGGTGGGGATGGTGTGTTCAGGGTGATGTGCAGTGTTAGTTTCCGCCACACATAGTGTTTTGCTTTTAGGCCAAAAAGTTAAATTTTGGTCTCATCTGACCAGATCACCTTCTTCCACATGTTTGCTGTGTCCTCCACATGGCTTCTCACAAACTGCAAACAGGACTTCTTATGGCTTTCTTTCAGCAATGACTTTCTTCTTGCCACTCTGGGACAAGGTCATCTAGAATCCAGGGCGAACATGGAAAACTGTGCACCCACCCCCTCCACAAGATGTAGGAGCATACCCCCATCCCTCCTTCCTCCTTCCAACACAAATCCCCCTAAATCAACACTCCCAGCAACCCACTCAAATTTTCCCTCCGAGCACGAATCCTTCCCCACCCCAATTTTCCCCTCTTAGCACAAGTACCCCCTGATCATCCCTACTTGCTCAAATCCTCCTCCCAGTCCTCCCCCCAAACCAAAAAAAAATCCACTCCTTGCACAATTCCCCTCCCCTTCTACCATATCACCTCTTCTAGCACAGACCCCCTAAATACCCCTTCTGAGCACAAATCCCCCCCAATCCCTCCTTCCAACACAAATCCCCCTAAATTACCACTCCCAGCCCCCACCCTCAAATTCCCCCTCCAAACACAAATCCTTCCCCACTCCAAATTTCCCCTCTTAGTCCCCCCCCCCTCCCTCTCCACCATCCCCCTAAATCACCACACCTAGCACCCCCCCCCCCCCATATCTTACATGATACCACAGTGCCCAGGGTGGCCGCCCCTGCTGACCATCCCTTATTCCAGCCCTGCCGTCTTTCAACTAGCAGGAAGCGTGCTGGAGCAACGTATAAGCCAAGTATTACCTACTTTACTTACAATACTAGAAAAGCCAAGAACTGCTCAGTCACCAAGATTTTTTATGATTGTGAAAGTGTTTTTGGAGGACCGGTCTTGCAGCTAGGAGGAAGCAGGCTGGAGCAGGGTATGAGCTACGTTGCTTAAAATGCAGTGCTAGAACAGCCAAGAACAGCTGCTATACAGTGCAAGAGATACCTCTGTCAGTGTCAAATATGTGTCATTGCCCATCCCATGTGCTGATCTTCTTCAGGAACAATTGCAACTGTGCTACAGTCAAAGGACCAAAACCCCTTTTCCCTTGTGCTTCTTTACTGTGCATCATCTCTAGTCAGGACTGAAGTTTGAATCGGGAAATCGCATGGCGCTACTATGTGCAGAATTCCTCTTGTGGGTCCAGGCCAGGAGGTGGCGCCTTGAACCCCCGGGCTCGAAAGAAGTGGATCGAATGACTAGGTGTCATTCAACCCAGGAGAGGAGTTGGATTGTTGAATCTGCATAGAACAGCACCGAGCGAGTATAGCAGCCAGAGCTGCCCAGGGATCCAGATTGTGGTAAAACCAGACCTTCCATGGCATTTTTTTTTTTTTTAAAAGCCATTTGTAAACCAACATTTCAACCAACTGTAAAAAAACAAAAAACAAAACAGCGGTATTACCTGGTAACTCGCTTTCCAGGACGTCGTACAAGAGAGAAATGGCGCTGTCCTGGAAGATGACTCAGGAAAACCAGTTACCTTTTCAACGTGCTTTCCAGGACTCTTCCGGACGTCTTGCAAGAGAGAAATGGCGCTGTCCTGGAAGATGACTCAGGAAAACCAGTTACCTTTTCAACGTGCTTTCCAGGACTCTTCCGGACGTCGTACAAGAGAGAAATGGTGCCGTCCTGGAAGATGACTCAGGAAAACATTTATTTACCTGTTAATTCACTTTCTACAAGACTGCACTCAATCCCATCATAAGAGTGCAGTCTCCTGGTCTTTTGAGCTCCCACCTCTGCTGGAAGACAGTCATGTTACCCATGCCACCCAGAAGCTCGGGGGCAACGTTTTTTTTCATCCTACAGGACAGCTTACAAAAGAGAAATGGTGCCGTCCTGGAAGATGACTGGGGGGGGGACGACACCTTAACCCTGAGCTTCTGGGTTGTGTAGGTGACATAACTGCATCTTCCAGCAAAACTGGGACCTCCAAAAGACCGGGAGATTGCATTGTGATGGAATTGAGTGCAGTCTTGCGGGGTTTTGAGCCCCAAGTCTCTGAAGTATCGGAGATTGGAGCCGAGGTTTGTTCTGGGTGCATAGTTAGTTTACAAATGGCTTTTTTAAAGCATTTTGTGTTGGGGGGGTCTGCCAAAAAAGCCATCCTTTGGTTTGCCATGCAAGGTCCACTTTAAAGGAGTTGTAAACCTTCATATTTTTTCACCTTAATGCATCCTATGAAAAAACACCTGGCAGTGACTGCCCCTCCCCCCTTTTACTTGATAGCAAAAAAACAAATACTCCTGCGCACAAGTGAATTACCAGGTGGACTAAAGCTCCTGGAAGATGCCTCAGGCCTTGCTGCCCTTAAGGATAGGGGTATCCTAATAGTCAAAAGGGAAAGAAGAAAAAGAGGGTGCACCAGCCCGACGCGTTTCGAAGGGATACCTTCTTCCTCAGAGGCTAAGCTCTGAGGGAGAAGTTATCCCTTTGAAACGCATCACCTATCATTTGTACTGCAAATTTTATCCCACATGTTTGTGAGTAGTTTTTTAATAAAAAATACATCTAAGGATAATGCACAAGGCTGATGCTCCCTCTTTTTCTTCTTTTCACCCCCGTTTTACTTACCTGAGCCCTAGAACTTGACCCGCCAGGGACGCGCTGTCTCTCTGCCCAGGGTTCTCGGTTCTCGGCAGCCATTGGCTCCCACTGCTATCAATCAAATCCAATGACGCGGGGGGCGGTGCTGAGTCATACATTCGGCGGCCATGGACGCCGAATGCTGGACTCGGAGTGTGCCCGCAAGGTAACCCTCTCAGGAGAGCGCTTCTCCTAGGGGGTTATCTGATGTGGGGAGGAGCCGCGGGAGCCGCCGGGGGACCCCAGAAGAGCAGGTTCAGGGCCACTCTGTGCAAAACGAGCTGCACAGTGGAGGTATATGTTTTGTTATTTAAGAAAAAAAAAACAAAAAAACGAACCCTACAATCACTTTAAATGCCCAAACTGGAGTTGGAATCATTCTTGCACTGGAGATGAAATGTGCCTTTTAAAAGATCCAGCAAAGTGTCCGGAAGCTTGTACTACCGGTATACAAGTTAAAGCCAGTGTGAACTTCTCCTCCAAGGCAACGTTCTGTCCTTATAAGTTGTCTTTCTGGTTCTTACTCTGTATTATTTTTCTTGGCGATTCTTCTTGATAGGGATCGGGTGTCTCGCCTATAAACAATGGAAATTCCCAGCATACTAGGTGAGTTCCGGGCACAGAGAAATGTGATAGTTTAGATATCGGCTCTGCCTGTCTGCGCAGTTCTCCCTCCCCCACCCTGCGCTGTATAGACATGTTTTCATTAAGTGTTCACACACAGACATATGCTGTTATACACACAACAGACTGTGCCAGCAATCCAGCGCCAGCAGAAGTGAAATGCACAATACCCGCCACAAATCCTCCAATTCAGCTTGTCACCCGCATCAGTATCTCCAGAAGAAATTTTTTTTTCTTTCTTGAACATTGAGGGGCACAGAGTCATATACTGTCGGGTTATACTGATGCCTACAGGAGGAATGGACACTGGCAAACAGACAATATGTAGGTCAGCCCTGGATAACCCCTTCTTTACCCATCATGCATCAGTTTGTAGCCAGCCAGTACCAAGAGCATGATCAAAAAACACAGAGGCATGGGACCTGTGTCCTTCAATGGACTCCAATGGAAGAGGATTTTAGGACTTGTTTAGATTTGCAGTTAGGAGGCATTAAAAAAAAGAGCCAGTGGCATATCATCCATGAGTGCAGGGTGTTCACTGAAAACGGGCCCCCACTGTGCTCTGACCCACACTGCGCCCATAGATGATCCGTCCCTGGTTGGTACCTCCTGCAGGTGAAGTTTGAGAGGGGTGATGGATGTGGGGGCAGTTATAAGCTCCGACCTCCCTTTATGGCTTTCAATGAAGCTGCTTGATTGAAAGCCATAAATTGCTTGTAAACTGCCCCCACCACTGAAAGCCCATCGGTGCTTGTAACTGCCCCCCACCACCGGACCGATCACCCCCGACTGTCCTCCTGTGTTTTCTTTTCCGGCCCTCCTGTGTTCTCCTCTGGCCCTCCTGTGTCCTTTCTGCCCCCTCCATGTGTCCTCCTCTAGCCCTCTCTTGTGCCCCCGCTATTGGTTTCCCTTCTCTCCCACCGGCTGCTGCATGGGATGTGTCAGGATGGAGAGTGGAGAATGGAGCCAGGAAATATGTACCGTAATTTACCACCCCCTACTTTACTGAATGAGCAGAGTCAGAGTGAGTCCATACACTCCATACTCCTCTCCCTGCACATACAACCCACCTCTATATACTCCGCACTCCTCAACTGCACATAATACCCACCACTATACACTCCATACATCTCTCCCTGCACATACTCCCCCCCCACCATACACTCCATACTTCTCTCCCTGCACATACTCCCCGCCACCATACACTCCATACTTCTCTCCCTGCACATACTGCCCACCACCATACACTCCATACTTCTCTCCCTGCACATACTCCCCGCCACCATACACTCCATACTTCTCTCCCTGCACATACTGCCCACCACCATACACTCCATACACCTCTCCCTGCACATACTGCCCACCACCATACACGCCATACTTCTCTTCCTGCACATACTGCCCACCACCATACACTCCATACTTCTCTCCCTGCACATACTGCCCACCACCATACACTCCATACTTCTCTCCCTGCACATACTGCCCACCACCATACACTCCATACTTCTCTCCCTGCACATACTCCCCGCCACCATACACTCCATACTTCTCTCCCTGCACATACTGCCCACCACCATACACTCCATACTTCTCTCCCTGCACATACTGCCCACCACCATACACTCCATACACCTCTCCCTGCACATACTGCCCACCACCATACATTCCATACTTCTCTCCCTGCACATACTGCCCACCACCATACACTCCATACTTCTCTCCCTGCACATACTGCCCGCCACCATACACTCCATACACATCACTCTTAGATCAGGTTACTTTGTAAATACAAAGATCTAAAAGTATTTCAACCGATAAAAGCCCAGAGTTTTAAATGAGATACAGTTGTGCTCATAAGTTTACATACCCTGGCAGCATTTATGATTTCTTTGCCATTTTTCAGAGAATATGAATAACACAAACTCATGGTTAGTGTTTAGCTGAAGCCATTTATTATCAATCAACTGTGTTTTACTCTTTTTAAATGTAATGGCAACAGAAACTACCCAAATGACACTGATCAAAAGTTTACATACAATTCAGTTCTTAATACCGTGCATTGCCCCCTTTAACATCAATGACCGCTTGAAGTCTTTTGTGGTATTTGTGGATGAGGCTCTTTATCTTCTCAGATGGTAAAGCTGCCCATTCTTCTTGGCAAAAAGCCTCCAGTTCCTTCGCCTTGGCCTTGTGTTTTGGATCATTGTCATGTTGGAATGTCCTAAGTACGTTCCATGTGCAGCTTCCTGGCTGATGAATCCAAATGTTCCTCCAGTATTTTTTGATAACATACTGCATTCATCTTGCCATCAATTTTGACCAAATTTCCTGTGCCTTTGTAGCTCACACATCCCTAAAAACTTTAGCGATCCACCTCCGTGTTTCACAGTAGGAATGTTGGCCAAAATGCTAAATTTTGGTCTTATCAGTCCAAATGACTTTGTGCCAGAAAGCCATTGGAATGGGAAATTTTCTTGTAATGAGGCCAATTTTGGAGGAGAAAGGTTTACAGACATTGCCTTGGATTTTGTGGGATTAACCTGTAGGCTTGAAAGAGACGCGAAGGTCCCCAGTAGGGAAAACAGGTTAGGTAGTGAAATTCTAGAAGATGTCATAGTCTAAAGGATGTCGTCTGCAAATAAGGAGATTTTGTGACTAGAGCCCGCTACTTCAATACCTTTTTATATCTGGATGTGAACGAATCGCCTCAGCCAATGGTTCCATCGCTAGGACGAACAAGAGTGGCGAAAGTGGACAGCCTTGACGGGTACCCCTATGAATAGAAAAAATAGAGGATTCAAACCCATAGTATTTAATTTTAGCTTGTGGGGTGTCGTACAGTGCTGCTAACCAACGCAGAAACGAAGTACCAAAGCCATAATGGTGGAGTACAGTCATGAGCATAGTTTCCTGAGATCGTTTATGGGCGATATGTTGTAACTGGATGATTCTCCTAATAGCGTCCCCTGCCTGTCTCGTAGGCACAAAGCCAACTTGGTCCTTTTTGATTTAGCGAGGGAGGAACAAATTTAATCGATTGGCTAGAATTTTTGTAAGAATCTTCATATCAACATTAATTAAAGATATGGGCTGAAAGTTGGCCCATGAGGTATGGTCACAATCAGGTTTAGGCAACATCCCGATACTAGCTGTTAGAAGATCTGACGAAAAACTCTGGCCGTTCTTAACGGAATTATACATGGCCGTCAAGAGGGCGGCAATCACGTCCACCAGTTTTCTATAATAGAGTGCTGTAAAGCCGTCTGGGCCTGGCCTTTTCCCTACTTTTAATTCTTTAATACAATGACGAACTTCTGTCTCCTGAATGTACATTAAAAAGGAGGGTTGGGACTTTAGATGAGGTGAGCAAGGAAGGCCAGGGGGACAGTCAAAAATAGCATAAAACACTTTATTGATACATAGTAGTGCAGTGCCACAATTGGAGTTTAAGTGTAGATTGTAATAACAAATCATATAGCAGTCACATCCTAAGTGATACATGGCAGACATAGTAAACAGCCCCCAAATGGATGCAGGGAAAATAATCCTAATCTGGAAAAAATATTCACTGGAGTAACATAGAATCATAGGGTAATAAAAAACTTGTAGGTATATGATTGTCTGGTGCATGTCGTAAGCCCGACGCGTTTCGTGTATTGAACACTCTTCAGGGGCGATATAGCACCAGGGTCTACAAAGGAAAAGAACAGTATGATAAAAACTGTATGAAAAAAGAAAAAGCAAAAGAGAGTAAAATGGGGATGGAGGTTTGCTTGAGGACATTCGGAAGTTTTACTATCTTGGAAACCACTTCAATAGGGCATGCGCCCTGAATCATTTGTCTCCCTGTGTTTTTTAGGGGTTTGTTTAGCAGTATACAAGATGTTGTGTCCCATTTTTTCATCTACCTCTTTTGCTTTTGTTTCTCTTTGTTTTTGTTTTGTTTTCTCTCCTATTTTCCCCTCTCTCCATTTGGGTGCAACCACGTGATGTGTCTCTGGGGGGTCGGCCTCTGTTTGGCGGCCTTTTTTTCTGTGTCCGGGAGCTGCGAGGCACGGCTGGGATCCCTCCCCCCCTCGTCCTCCTTGACGGGTGGTTGGGGCGGGCTTCCCGCTGTGCGTCGGCATCACACCTCCTCGTCACGCACGTGACCTCTGCGTGAGTGTCATGGCTTTTGACGCTGTGCTTTCCTTCTCGTGCAGACACGTGGATGGCAGCCTCCCCAGCAGCTGTGGGCGACGGTTGCCGCTGCGCTGGAGGAGTCCTCTGTCCGCATGCGTGTCTGCACCGCGTGATGCTGGGGGGAGTTATCTGATTGGAGCAGGGACTGGCCGTATATAGGGTTCTCATTCAGGCTTAGCCTGCTTCCAGGCAGCATGTAGATCACCGGGTCAGTTCCGGTTGGCCACTTCTCACCATTCTTAGGTAAGGGGGGTGTTACAGGGATATTTCTCCACTTTTTGTTTTAAGCAGGGGCCCCAGTCATATTTTTTTGGGGCTACACCTTATACATTTTACTTTTATTACTTTAGGACCCTATCCCCACCAATTACCAATGTGAACCACTACTCTCTGGGGACCCTTGTGTTATGTCTGAGTCTCTCCTGGCCCCTCTCTTTGAGCCCCTCCCTCAGCTCCCGGGCCCGGGCTGATTGGTTGCCGGCAGTCATGGACCCCTTTGGATTCACTATCGCGTGGCATGTGAGTACCCATAGGAGCCTAGGGTTTCTGTTTCCCCCTTCTTTATTCATTTTATTCATTTTACTCTCTTTTGCTTTTTCTTTCTTTTTCATACAGTTTTTATCATACTGTTCTTTTCCTTTGTAGACCCTGGTGCTATATCGCCCCTGAAGAGTGTTCAATACACGAAACGCGTCGGGCTTACGACATGCACCAGACAATCATATACCTACAAGTTTTTTATTACCCTATGATTCTATGTTACTCCAGTGAATATTTTTTCCAGATTAGGATTATTTTCCCTGCATCCATTTGGGGGCTGTTTACTATGTCTGCCATGTATCAGTTAGGATGTGACTGCTATATGATTTGTTATTACAATCTACACTTAAACTCCAATTGTGGCACTGCACTACTATGTATCAATAAAGTGTTTTATGCTATTTTTGACTGTCCTCCTGGCCTTCCTTGCTCACCTCATCTAAAGTCCCAACCCTCCTTTTTAATGTACTGACGTATAGGGATGGAGACCCAGTGTCTCATTTAAAGTCCCATTCTTCTATTTAATCTGTCTCCTGAATGTGACTTTCCGTGACGGTCCATAAGGTTCAGCTGTGTCTCAGATATGGTAGGTAGGGAAATATTTTGGAGGAAATCCACCCTATCCCGTTCAGTCGTAAGGTCTTGGGCTGAATATAAAGTAGTGAGTCTATAGCGAAACTCGTCCAGTATACGGATCGGGTTACTAGTTAATATATTGTGTCGAGTGCGCAAAGTAATAGGGGTAGGTTTGGAATTGAATGTACGTAATCTCTTGGCTAGCATCACGTTTGGTTTGTTTGCTTTACTGTACCAATGTTGACGAGACCAACGCAAAGTGCGTTCAGCCTGGTCTGTAAGACATAAGTCCAATTCTGTGCGAGCTTGGTCCAAAAGCTTACGGTTTGCTGGTGTGGGAGATTGTTTGAAAGTTGCTGAAATAGAGTCCAGTCGGGATTCCAATGTCTTCCAAAATTTCTGTCTGTCTTTTTTGCGTTTAGATGCTATCTGGATGATATGTCCTCTGAGCACAGCCTTATAAGCCCCCCACAGGGTTACTGGTGATAAAACTGAAGTGGAATTCAGATGAAAATATTTAACTGAAGTGTTTAATAAGTCCTTGCGTATGTCTTGTAGAGATAACAGCGAGTCGTTTATAATCCAGGGGCTATGTTGAGGGTTATGCACTAAAGACCGGCACACCACCAGAAGGGGGTCATGGTCCGTCCAGGGGGCTGCTAAGATGGATACTGATTCTATTAAAGGAAGATGTTTTCTAAGCATTATTACATGGTCAATTCTAGAATGGGAATGATGAGGGTGGGAGTAGTAGGTATAGTCTTTAGTTAGTGGATGTAATTCCCGCCAAAGATCTACCAGATCATGACAACGCAGGGATTGTGAAAACTTTTTCGTCGCTGAGGATGCGGCTACTCTTTCAGAGGCATATTTCATCTGAAGTTATTTGTGGGTTTTTCTTTGTATCCCAAACACTTTTCCTGGCAGTTGTGGCTGAAATTTTAGTTGGTCTACCTGATTGTGGTTTGGTTTCAACAGAACCCCTCATTTTCCACTTCTTGATTAGAGTTTCAACACTTATTGGCATTCTCAATTCCTTGGATATCTTTTTATATTTCTTTCCTCTTTTATACAGTTCAACTACCTTTTTCCTTTGACAATTCTTTTGCTTTCCCCATGACTCAGAATCCAGAAACGTCAGTGCAGCACTGGATGAAAGATGCAAGGGTCTGTCAGGAGTCCAGAAACTCATTGACCTTTTATACACACACACTAATTACAAGCAAACAGATCACAGGTGAGGATGATTACCTTTTAATAGCCATTCAAACCCCTTTGGTCAAAATTAGTGGCAAGATGAATGCAGTATGTTAACAAAAAATACTGGAGGAACATTTGCATTCATCAGCCAGGAAGCTGCGCATGGGACGTACTTGGACATTCCAACATGACAATGATCCAAAACACAAGGCCAAGTTGACCTGTCATTGGCTACAGCAGAATAAAGTGAAGGTTCTGGAGTGGCCATCTCAGTCTTCTGACCTCAATATCATTGAACCACTCTGGGGAGATCTCAAACGTGCAGTTCATGCAAGACAGCCCAAGAATTTACAGGAACTGGAGGCTTTTTGCCAAGAGAAATGGGCAGCTTTACCATCTGAGAAGATAAAGAGCCTCATCCACAAATACCACAAAAGACTAAAAGCTGTCATTGATGTTAAGGGGGGCAATACACAGTATTAAGAACTTCTGGTATGTAAACTTTTGATCAGGGTCATTTTGGTAGTTTCTGTTGTGATTATGATTTAAAAAGAGTAAACACAGTTGATTGATAATAAATGGCTTCAGCCAAACACTAAAGCTGAGTGAAAGAAATGTTTTTGTGTTATCATTCATAATCTCTGAAAAATGGCCAAGAAATCATAAATTCTGCCAGGGTATGTAAACTTATGAGCACAACTGTATATGCAGAATTTTAGAGGTTTTTGTATTTTTTTATTTTTATTTTTTTAACTTGAATGGACACAGCACAGATACACAGTAGTTATTTATGGGCGCAGGGCATGTTTGGAGTGATGCCAGTTCTGGACACAGTGTCAGCCATGAAAGTGGTTCTCATGACCTCTGCGGATGTCCCCGGAGATCTGCCAGTGATTGTGATTTGTCCCTGGAGATTTCACGGTTCCTGTGCGTCCATCTGCAGCATATCTCTGTAGACCTTGTTATAATGATAATGTAATACGTCTGCTTGGTGTATCGCGGAAAGAATCGGCGAGGGAGTTCTCAGATGGAATATACAGATGGACCAGAAGAGCGCTCCATATCCTTCTCCATGTGCGCAGATTGACCGTGATGTTATATTTCCATGGAAACAGTTTATAAAATATGCTCAGGCGTGGAGTCTTTAGCCATTGAGCCGTCAGTGCTGTGCTGGAAATTTTATATTCGTAATCGAACAATATGAACATTGTGCAATGAGGGACATTTTAACGCTGAACCTGGGAGGGACATGTATTAAGTTGGTCCAGCTTGGCTTTATATGTAACTTTGCATATCTCATACCAGATGGGCCTCTGGGGAAACCAACCATCACTGTAGTAGTTGGCACTCCATATGGTGATATCTGCAATCTCCCAGGTCCTGTACTGAGTGGCTTTCCCTTTTGCACACTGACCATAGTGGCTTGGCATCAGTGCCGTTCACAGAGCGCCTTGTATTTCCAATACACCGCATTCCCCTGATTTGAATGGGGTGGACGTTGGGTCATCACCATCCCTCCACGTCACTTTGACCAATCAGAGATCGCCTTGTGTTCACAAAATACAAAGGCGTTCTGTGAATGGAGTCGGTTCTCAATGTGGGACCCCCTGTGGTCAATGTGCAGAGGGAAAGCCACTCGCATAGAAACATAATCCATATCCAAAAATCGCAGCTTTCGCTGTAGTAGTGCCAACTACTACAGTGATTGTCAGCTTCTCCAGCACTCCATCAGATATGGGATAGAGCTGCACAATTAATCGTTAAAAGATCGTGATCTTGATTTGACGCCCCACACGATCTTAAAGGAGTTGTAAAGGAAGAAGGTTTTTCGTACAATGTATTAGGTCTCATGCACACTGCTGCTGGTAAACAGACGTTTAGGAGCAGTTGGGCATTTTTTTCAACTCCTCCTGGACCCTCCTCTGATATCTTATCACTACATGTACACAGGATCCCGATCTCTCCTCTGTTATCTTATCAGTACATGTACACAGGATCCCTGATCTCTCTTCTGTTATCTTTTCAGTACATGTACACCGGATCCCCCCTCTATGTTATCTTATCAGTACATGTACACAGGATCCCCGATCTCTCTTCTGTTATCTTATCAGTACATGTACACAGGATCCCCGATCTCTCCTCTATGTTATCTTATCAGTACATGTACACAGGATCCCCGATCTCTCCTCTGTTATCTTATCAGTACATGTACACAGGATCCCTGATCTCTCCTCTGTTATCTTATCAGTACATGTACACAGGATCCCCGATCTCTCCTCTATGTTATCTTATCAGTACATGTACACAGGATCCCCGATCTCTCCTCTGTTATCTTATCAGTACATGTACACAGGATCCCTGATCTCTCCTCTGTTATCTTATCAGTACATGTACACAGGATCCCCGATCTCTCCTCTGATATCTTATCAGTACATGTACACAGGATCCCTGATCTCTCCTCTGTTATCTTATCAGTACATGTACACAGGATCCCAATCTCTCCTCTGTTATCTTATCAGTACATGTACACAGGATCCCCGATCTCTCTTCTGTTATCTTATCAGTACATGTACACAGGATCCCCGATCTCTCCTCTGTTATCTTATCAGTACATGTACACAGGATCCCAGATCTCTCCTATGTTATCTTATCAGTACATGTACACAGGATCCTCCGATCTCTCCTATGTTATCTTATCAGTACATGTACACCGGATCCCCGATCTCTCCTCTGTTATCTTATCAGTACATGTACACAGTATCCCGATCTCTCCTCTATGTTATCTTATCAGTACATGTACACAGGATCCCTGATCTCTCCTCTGTTATCTTATCAGTACATGTATACAGGATCCCGATCTCTCCTCTATGTTATCTTATCACTACATTTATACAGGATCCCAGATCTCTCCTATGTTATCTTATCAGTACATGTACACAGGATCCTCCGATCTCTCCTATGTTATCTTATCAGTACATGTACACCGGATCCCCGATCTCTCCTCTGTTATCTTATCAGTACATGTACACAGTATCCCGATCTCTCCTCTATGTTATCTTATCAGTACATGTACACAGGATCCCCGATCTCTCCTCTGTTATCTTATCACTACATGTACACAGGATCCCCGATCTCTCCTCTGTTATCTTATCACTACATGTACACAGGATCCCCGATCTCTCCTCTGTTATCTTATCAGTTCATGTACACAGGATCCCTGATCTCTCCTCTGTTATCTTATCAGTTCATGTACACAGTATCCCGATCTCTCCTCTGTTATCTTATCAGTACAAGTACACAGGATCCTCCGATCTCTCCTCTGTTATCTTATCAGTACATGTACACAGGATCCCCGATCTCTCCTCTGTTATCTTATCAGTTCATGTACACAGGATCCCTGATCTCTCCTCTGTTATCTTATCAGTTCATGTACACAGGATCCCCGATCTCTCCTCTGTTATCTTATCAGTACAAGTACACAGGATCCTCCGATCTCTCCTCTGTTATCTTATCAGTACATGTACACAGGATCCCCGATCTCTCCTCTGTTATCTTATCAGTACATGTACACAGGATCCCCGATCTCTCCTCTGTTATCTTATCAGTACATGTACACAGGATCCTCCGATCTCTCCTCTGTTATCTTATCAGTACATGTACACAGGATCCCCGATCTCTCCTCTGTTATCTTATCAGTACATGTACACAGGATCCCCGATCTCTCCTCTGTTATCTTATCAGTACATGTACACAGGATCCCCGATCTCTCCTCTGTTATCTTATCAGTTCATGTACACAGTATCCCGATCTCTCCTCTGTTATCTTATCAGTACATGTACACAGGATCCCCGATCTCTCCTCTGTTATCTTATCAGTACATGTACACAGGATCCCCGATCTCTCCTCTGTTATTTTATCAGTACATGTACACAGGGTTGGTTCTAGGCAGTTGCGTTTAGAGGCTTTTTTTTAGAACCCAAAAAAATGCTTTCAGAAGCTGAGTTTAGAGGCATTTCAAACGCCAAACGTGGCTAAACACGGTAACTCGCGTTTAGGTGCCTTTTTGTTTACATGCATTTTAAATTTTTGGCTATTTTGAAAAAAAAAAAATTGCTTCTAAACGCGAATGCGGCAAAACGGACATTTTAAACGTGGGTTACTATCTGTCAACTTAAATCATTAAGGAGAGGTTGTAAAAACATCCCGTGTACGTTAAGCCTTAAGTTAAAAAACCTTCTCTGTGTAGCAACCACCCCAACACCCCTCTAATTACTTATCGGAGCCCCATCTCTGTCCAACGATGTCCGGGACACTCCTGATTGGCTGAGACACAGCAGCGGCTGTCAATCAAAGTCAGCCAGCCAATTAGGGGAGAGAGGGGGCAGGGCCAGGTCGAATCTGAATGGACACACAGTGCTGTGACTCGGCTCGGGTGCCCCCATAGCAAGCTGCAGACTGAGGGGGCACTCGATAGGTGGGAGAGGCCAGGAGCAGCAAAGAGGGACCCGAGAAGAGGAGGATCGGGGCTGCTCTGTGCAACACCAACTGCACAGAGAAGGTAAGTATAACATGTTTGTTATTTAAAGGAAAAAAAAAAAAACAAGACTTTACAATCACTTTAATCCAACCTTTCTATGATTCAGAAAACAAAACAATCCGCCCTGGTATAATGCTGTTTATTCAGACCGGAATAAAAACACTTGCAGCTAATGCACTCAAATTTAAAAGGCAATGAAACGGCGTGTTTTATAAGTGAATCCTGCTGTCCTGGGCCGTCTCTGTAAGATGTAAGGGAAATCTGTGAGCTGAGAGACCCGATGACCGCGGTAAACTGCCAGGACACCGCTCCGGCGTTCCCGCTCTACTGCGCATGCGCCAGGACCAGCCGGAACCACGTGGTGATTAAAGCAGACCGGGACACAGGGAGAGGTAGACTCTAGATGTCTGCACACTGGGATTGCTATGACAATGCGTTTCGGTGACGTGACCTCCTTTATTACATCATACCCACACCATAAGGGAAGAGCTCCCTATATAGGTTTTTACCAATTAACTAATTAATCCTCTATACAAGTTTGTGTATATGTAAATTTAATGCTGAAGCCAGTGGTGGCTGGTGCTAAATATTTGGAAGGGAGGTGACCCCTCCTCCCTGACACGTATGGATGGCAGCACCCCCCGCGGGAGACAGGCGGACCTTACCTTAGGAGGCAAGGGGAATGGAAGAGCCGGGGCCATTGCTTCTCCTCCCAACTGAACAGGAAGTGTATCCTGAGACCCGATTGGCCAGGGAGTCAAGACTCATGGCCAATCGGGTCTCAGGACCCGCTTGCTGATTGGCTGGGAGGAAAATCGGGAAGACAATAGCGAATATTAATTTGCTATTGTTACAAAACTGGGTAGGCTCAGGGTACACTGCTCTGCGCCCCGAGGCCACCCTTTTTTTAAAGCCAATTAGAGCCTCAGACTCTAGTCATGTGCTTCAAAAAAAAAAAAACCCCATTGGAATCCATGCGGCCGGCAAACTGCATGTAGATCAGGGGCCGGGTGCATGGATTAGGGGGACGGCGCCCTTTATGGACGGACCGCCACTGATTTGAAGCATAATTCTTAATGTATAAATTAGTCATGGTTGCTTGTCGTCCCGCTACCTGTTGTCACTAATGTGTACTCTATCACTCCTGGCTTGGTACCTTTTGAGATGGGCACTTGGGGAGGGGGTCACATTTCCTGATATAAAGCCGTTCCTAAAAAATGAAAATGTTCTTCAGAATCGTGATCTTTATTCTAAGCAAAAATATTGTGATTCTCGTTTTATCCCGAATCGTGCAGCTCTAATATGGGAATATTGCTACTTGCTGTACATCGTGCCAAGCTGACCCAATGAAAGTATACAATACATATCACACCTGGAGTTCAGGTTTAAAGGATTTATTTTATTTTTTACGTTTTTGTGTTTGTTATATTTTTGATGCTAACTTTAAAGATTAACTTAAAGTAGTAATAAACCCTCTTCTTTTTTTAATTGCATTATTAATAGTGCAAACTCGCACAAGGCTAATAGGAGGAGAAATTCTTTGCCTAACTTTTAGTTTTCTCTTCTTTTTCCAGGTTGTGTCATGTTGCTTGGTAGGGGAGGCTATACAGTTTGCAGTACGAGTTACCCGCACCGTCCCCGCCAACTCCGGGTGCCAGGTTTACAGTGTGCGCATCACCCCGCTTCTCATAAATGTAAGTCCACGCTTATTCATTTATTTTATTTGAAAATAATAATAGGCAAGCTAAGCCATGTTTAAACTGCACTTTTCCGTTTTGGCACATGTCAGATGGGGTGCAGCCTGACCAATGGTGAACTGAGCGGTTTTCCAATCTGTACACACAGGGCCAGCGCTACCATGCTCAGAATGACCCAACACAGTGACTCATCCCTTTTTCAGACCAAAAAGTTTCAACCCCCCCCCCCCAAAAAATGGGGCTTGGTACAAGTGCTGTGGTGTCTCTTTAGATAAGCCATAATACTCTGGGAATCCTTTATCCTGTATGTGCTGCCTGTGGGTACATAGTGCTGGCTATAGCAGTGATTCTCAACCTCAGTCCTCTAGTACCCCCAACGGGCCATGTTTTCAGGTTTTTCCTTTACTTTGCACAGCTGCTTTAAATCAACATCAATGACATGGTATTGATAAGTGCCGGTTCACACAGGGGCATCCCTACTTACAGCGCGACTTTGCAAGGCGATTTGGAGGCGACTTCAGCACAACTTTGCGCAACTTACAACACGACCTAAAGTTGCCTCCAGGACAGGCGACTTTGGCTGTGGCTAATAACAAAATAATCAGCTCTGTGGGAGGGAGGGGGTTGCCTGGGTAAACGTGGGAGATACCTGGGTAAATTATTTTCTTTTTCCTGTAAAGTCGCTTCAATATAGATGGAGATCTGACTTCTAGGCAACTTCCATTGAAATCTATGGGTACAAGTTGCCTAGAAGTTGCCTTGAAGTAGTACAGGAACCTTTTCTGAAGTTGGAGCAACTTCAATAGTGTACATAAAGATGGCTCTCATTCACGTCAATGGAATTTCTTATGTCCAGCGACTTGAGGTCTGACAAGTCGGATCCCAAGTCGCTGTAGTTTGCACCGGCACTAAGAACTATTTTATCTACAGTGAGGGGGGAAAGTATTTGATCCCCTGCTGATTTTGTGCGTTTGCCCACTGACAAATGATCAGTCTATAATTTTAATGGTCGGTTTATTTTAACAGTGAGACAGAATAACAATAAAAGTATCCATAAAAACGCATTTCAAAAAATTTATGAATTGATTTGCATTTTAATGAGTGAAATAAGTATTTGACCCCTTCACAAAACATGACTTAGTACTTGGTGGCAAAACCCTTGTTAGCAATAACAGAGGTCAGATGTTTCTTGTAGTTGGCCACCTGGTTTGCACACATCTCCGGAGGAATTTTGTCCCACTCCTCTTTGCAGATCCTCTCCAAATCAATATGGTTTTGAGGCTGACATTTGGTAACTGAAAACCTTCATCTCCCTCCACATATTTTCTATGAGATTATGGTCTGGAGACTGGCTAGGCCACTCTAGGACCTTCTATGTGCTTCTTCCTGAGCCACTCCTTTGTTGCCTTGGCTGTGTGTTTTGGGTCATTGTCATTCTGGGAATACCCATCCGTGATCCATTTTCAATACCCTGGCTGAGGGAGGTTCTCACCCAAGATTTGACGGTACATGGCCCCGTCCATCATCCCTTTGATGCAGTGAAGTTATTCTATTCCCTTAGCAGAAAAACATTACCAAAGCATAATGTTTCCACCTCCATATTTGGCGGTGGGATGGTGTTCTTAGGGTTATAAGCCGCATTCCTTCTAATATCTAAACACAGCGAGTTGAGTTGATGCCAAAGAGCTCGATTTTGGTCTCATCTGACCACAACACTTTCACCCAGTTCTCCTCTGAATCATTTAGATGTTCATTAGCAAACTTCGGACGGGCCTGTACATGTGCTTTCTTGAGCAGCGTGACCTTGTGGGTGCTGCAGGATTTCAGTCCTTCACGGCGTAGTGTGTTACCAATTGTTTTCTTGGTGACTATGGTCCCAGCTGCCTTCAGATCATTGACAAGATTCTCCTGTGTAGTTCTGGGCTGATTCCTCACCGTTCTCACGATCATTGAAACTCCACGAGGTGAGATCTTCCATGGAGCCCCAGACTGAGGAAGATTGACAGAAATTTTGTGTTTCTTCCATTTGCGAATAATCGCACCAACTGTTGTCACCTTCTCACCAAGCTGCTTGGCGATGGTCTTGCAGCCCATTCCAGCCTTGTGTAGGTCTACAATCATGTCCCCGACATCCTTGGACCGCTCTTTGGTCTTGTAGCCCATTCCAGCCTTGTGTAGGTCTACAATCTTGTCCTTGACATCCTTGGACCGCTCTTTGGTCTTGTAGCCCATTCCAGCCTTGTGTAGGTCTACAATCTTGTCCTTGACATCCTTGGACCACTCTTTGGTCTTGGCCATGGTGGAGAGATTGGAATCTGATTGCTTCTGTGGACAGGTGTCTTTTTTTTTTTTATACAGGTAACAAGTTGAGATTAGGGGCACCCCCTTTAAGAGAGTGCTCCTAGTCTCAGCTCGTTACCTGTATAGAAGACACCTGGGAGACAGTAATCTTGCTGAGCGATAGGGGATCAAATACTTATTTCACTCATTAATATGCAAATCAATTTATAACTGTTTTTAAATGCGTTTTTCTGGATTTTTATGTTCTGTCTCTCACTGTTAAAATAAACTAACCGTTAAAATTATAGACTGTTCATTTCTTTGTCAGTGGGTAAATGTACAAAATCAGCAGGGGATCAAATAATTTTTTCCCCTCACTGTAAGTGAAGTTTGCAAAACATGGCCCGTTGGGGGTACTTGAGGACTGAGGTTGAGAACCACTGGGCATATGGGTCAAAAGTGTTGAAAGTATTGAAAGTGTTGGCTTTGTAGCACCTTATAGGGTCTCCACTGGGCCCAAACACTTGGCTGTTTTGTACTTTCTGGCCTTGTCTGAACCTGCCCTCCCTTACATACCTATTGGACCACAGCTATAATGGGCTGCCTCAATGGACAACAGAAGTGTATGTGGAAGGCAGGGGTGGGTAAGCGTTGGCACTACCTGGCATTGCCAAAGATATACCCAATCAGAACAGCCAGGCTTTCTAGCACAGTTTGGGCCCTAAAAGCTGCTGCAGATTTGTGTAGGTTTATATGTGGAAACCTTCACAACCTCACCTTCCCTTTGTCACCACTGTGCCTGTATTCCCGTGTTCACTACCATGCCTAAAACCTAACCCCACACTTGCACCATCGCTGCTGACCCCAATCACCTGTCCCCCCCGCACCACATCTGCACTTTCACCACTGTGCCTGGCCCACATCCTTCTCACCACTTCTTTCACATGTCACCACTTTACCTGCTACTACACCATCGCCCACCCCAGCGATCGCTTACACAGCGCCAATGCATACCTAAGCACTCGCCGCCACTATATCAGTGCAAACTTCTGTACTCTCTAGATCAATTTCATAACTTAATACCTATCCCTGAAATTCGAAGTCTAGGAAATATAATGGCAGGCAGATATTCAAGTGTACAATGTATTGCAAAATTAGTTTTGTTATTACTTTCAACTGGCACATAATTGTATTATTCTCATAATAATTATAAGTAGATGTCCACCCCCCTGCATAAGATGTCAAGAGCCCCCTTATCAGAGGTCAAGAGTCCCCCACCCTGCCTTTCATCACAGTGCACCCCCCTTACCTTATGCTGCTGCCAGGAAGAAGCTGGGGACGGAGCTTCAAAGCAGAAAGTGCAAGGTCTGGAGGAGGACCAGAGGAGGGCTGGAGTCAGCTGTATGCTAAGACCAGGGGA
This sequence comes from Aquarana catesbeiana, assembly GCF_042186555.1. Classification (NCBI taxonomy): domain Eukaryota; kingdom Metazoa; phylum Chordata; class Amphibia; order Anura; family Ranidae; genus Aquarana; species Aquarana catesbeiana. Next base: position 766,770,755 of record NC_133325.1, on the reverse strand, counting down.
GGCAGAGACGAGGGAGTGCTAAAGCTGCAGGGAGATGCAGATTCTGTAAGAGGAATTCTGTCATCCTCTCTGCTGAGAACTGCTGAGACAAGGTGGGGTCAGAGACAAGAGGGGGTGCCGCAGCTGCAGGAGAGGAGCGAGGGCCACATGAAATGTCCTGGTGGCCCGGATTTGGCCTGTGGGCCTTGCGTTTGACACATGTGCTCTAGATAATGTCAATATTCCCATTGCACTGGTTCCTGGAATGGGCTCAGAGGTAGCGAGTGCTCCAGCAACAGCTAGCAGGAGACTGAAGACCTCACAAGTCAATGTACATTATTGCCAACACACCACAGATCATCAAGTGTCCTCCTAAAAGCTTTACTGAAGAATGGTCAGATCACCAAGGCCATAGTGCAACGTTTCAAAGCCGTGAAGGACCCCTTTGTAATCACATGCCTGACGAAGGGGTCCTGTGCGGCTCTGAAGTGTTGCACTATGTGCTTTTGTGATGTGATCAGATGACACCTGATGATCTGTGGTGTGCCGGCAAATATGTACATTGACTTCAGTGCTCTCTACCACTGCAGAGAACCCATTCAAGGAACAGACAGACGTTTTGTTAGTGGTTATATATAATACCATATTGTTTTATATATGTACAGTGAGGGGGAAAAAGTATTTGATCCCCTGATGATTTTGTACATTTGAAATGATCGGTCTATAATTTTAACCACTTAAGGACCGAGCCTCTTTCTGAGATTTGTTGTTTACAAGTTAAAAACTTTTTTTTTTTTTTGCTAGAAAATTACTTGGCGGTCGTTGTAAACTTTCTGTCACACTGTATTTGCGCAGAGGTCTTGCAAGCTAACTTTTTTTTGAACTAGAAAAAATAAGACAACAGTAAACAAAACATATGAATAATAAGAACTGGTGGTGTGCTAGCCTGCCAACAACCTAAATAGCATTGCAGAAAAGGGAATGCATAAAAATGCATTCAATGGACGCCCCCTTGGACTTTTGAGGACAGGAAAAAATATATATATCAAAAGAGTAGATGAGTATAAAAGGCAAAAAGAAATGCCAACTTTATTAATATACAAAAATATAAAATTGTAGGAGAAATTTTAAGTCAAATACAATACAAAAGTGCATCAATGATAAACATAGAAGTTTGTTACGCATATATATGTATCACCCAAAGCTGGTAATCCAAAGTCTTGCTCAAGACGAGTTAAACTCAGTTTGAATTGCACAGCTTCTATCCCGACATGTTTCGGAAAATCGCATTGAAGTGTACTTTTCCTTCTTCAGGGGAAATTCATAGAAGGGTGTACTATTGTTGTATCTGTAACACAAATATATACGTATATATAATTTATTATAATATCGGCATCAACAGTGTAGTTTGAAGCCTAATAATATCAAAGAAAATGATGTGGAATACTTACATATATGTCGCGACGATGCCACACATGTGTGGTTAGAACAAAGTTTTCATATGCAGGCGCTACTCACGTATGCGTTCGCTTCTGCACACGAGCTCGGCGGGACGGGGTGCGTTTAAAAAATTTTGTTTTCTTATTTATTTTACCTATTTTTTATTTTTACACTGTTCTTTTTTAAAAAAAAAAAAATGTGTCACTTTTTTTCCTATTACAAGGAATATAAACATCCCTTGTAATAGAAAAAAAGCATGACAGGACCTCTTAAATATGAGATCTGGGGGTCAAAAAGACCTCAGATCTCATATTTACACTAAAATGCAATAAAAAAAATAAATACATTTTGTCATTTTAAAAAAAAAAAAAATATGGACCTTTTAAGAGCTATGGGCGGAAGTGAAGTTTTGACGTCGCTTCCGCCCTGCAATGGTATGGAGACGGGTGGGAGCCATCTTCCCCTCACTCGTCCCCATACCCAGGAAGGAGAAGCATCCGATTGCCTCCACCGCTGCTGACGGCTCTGGTAAGCGACAGATCATGGTGAGGGGGGGGCCCCCTCTCCTGCCACAGATAAAAGTGATCTCGCGGTGAATCGACCACTATTATCAGAAACCGGACCGCCGGCCGAAGAAGGGGATACCGGGGTTATGGCAGCTAGCTGCTGCCATAACAAAGATCAAACTTAGGACGTATATCGGCGTGCGGCAGTCCTGAAGTGGTTAATTATAGGTTTATTTTAACAGTGAGACAGAATAACAACAAAAATATCCAGAAAAACGCATTTTAAAAAAAGTTATCAAATACTTTTTTCCCCTCATTCTATGTATGTTTAACCACTTCCCCCGGGTAGACATCATATGACGTCATTTACTTTGAGTGGAGATATCTGGATGATGGGTGCAGCTACAGGCATCACCCAGATATTCTCTTTTTCAGCTGACAATTCCCTACATTGTAAAAGCCATCTTGCTTTTACAGGTGGCGGGAGAGGTAGGTGCCCCCCACCCCCCCACCCCCTCCGGTGCTTCTCTGGGCTCGCCCGAGTGATCAGGGAGCCGGGGAATGGCGCCGGCGGTGGTTTACAATATAGCTGGCTGTGGACCAGCTGGACCCTGGCCATCTCTATGACCCTCGGAAGCCGAAAACGACGTCAGATGCAAACACTGCCATTTTTATTTATTTTTTTGCTGGAAAGCCTGAGAGCATTTTTTTTTATTTGTTATTTTTTTAAATTTTTTTTTAGGCTTTCCTGCATAGAGGAGAGATGTGGGGACTTACAGAACCCAGATCTCTCTGTAAAGAGGATCTGTCATGCCCTATTCCTATTACAAGGGATGTTTACATTCTTTGTAAAAGGAATAAAAGTGATCAAAAAAAAAAATTAAACGTAAAGTGTAGAAAAAGAAATAAATAAATAAAAAGCCTCAATCTCCGCGTGCTTGCATGCAGAAGCAAATGCATATCTACGTGAGGTATCGCTGCAACCGTTAGAGCGAGAGCAATAATTCTAGCACAAGACCTCCTCTGCAACTCTAAACTGGTAACCTGTAGAAATTTTAAAACTTTGCCTATAGAGATGTTAAGTACTGTAGTTTGACGCCACTCCACGAGTGTGTGCCATTTTAAAGCGTGACATGTTTGGTGTCAATTTACTCTGTGTAACATCACCTTTCACATTTTACAAAAAAAAAATGGGGAAAATATTGTGTTTTTTAAATTCATGCAAGTGTTTTTTTTTTTTTTTTCCAAAAAAAGGACCTTTAAAAAATTGCTACACAAATACCGTGTGACTCCTAGGGTCTCTGCTAAAAAAAATATATATATAAATGTGTGTGTGTGTGTGTGTGTGTGTATATATGTATGTATGTATGTGTGTGTGTATATATGTATGTATGTATGTATGTGTGTGTGTGTGTATGTATGTATGTATATGTGTGTGTGTGTGTGTGTGTGTGTGTGTGTGTATGTATGTGTGTGTATATATGTGTATATATATATATATTTATTAATGTTTGGTGGTTCTGAGTGGTTTTCTAGCAAAAAAAATATGATTTTTACATGTAGGAGACAAATGCCAGAAGTGGCCTGGGTGGCGCATGGTTAAAAGAAACATAAAAAACATTCATTGGATTAAAGAAAATAAAAAAACCAACCCAAAGCCATTTTAGTTCCCCTTTACTTGGATGGAAAGAGGTTCAGGTGGGGGGGGGGGGGGGGTTAAGTGTATGTATATTCATTCCCATTTAGATACACTTCAGGTGTTGGAGACGTTGGTACATTTCAGAAAGCCCCATGAGGACTGTGGCTCCAGAAATGAATGTCCCAGGGTGCGGGGTGTTTATGGGAAATGTTAAAAGAATAAAAAGTGCCTCTTTTACACACCGGCCTCACACTCCTCTCCTGTGGTTTTGGCGGAGCTCTTCTTTAGACCAAAGCATTTCACTTTGAGACCCCATAGGAGTTGTGTTCTCCTCCCCCGCTGTGTTATGTTCAGGAATTTTTCTCCTCTGTGCTCCACCCCTGGAATGTCCCCGAGTTCATGACATGGAAAATCCTCCATTATCGCCGGGCTGGGGAAACGCTTCAATAACAATTGTGCTTATGAAAGTAAAAGCAGCCAGCAGCGTGGGTTTGATTTAAATCACTAGTAAAAAGGCTCGATTTTAAAACAACTCAATTTAAAGTGGAGGGCCACCCTAAAATAAAAAATCGCATGAAAAATCTTTAAAAGAATAAAAAAAAAAAAAAATTAGAAAAAATTTTTTTTTAAACTTACCTGAAGCCTTGTTGCTAGGCAGTCTTCGTAATCTGCCTCTTCCTATTCCGCGGCGTGTCCTGCTCCTCGGTGAGCGGCCCCGTTGCCTTCTGGGAACTGTGTGTGTTCCCAGAAAACCACGGGGCCATTCACAGATCGCTGCGCCGCTTGCGCGTGCGCAGTAGGAAACTGCCAGCGAAGCCGCAAGGCTCCACTGCCTGTTTCCCTTAGTTAGGATGGCGGTGCCGGGACCCCAGAGCCGAGGGACGAGTCGGCCTCGGGCGGCCGACATCGCAGGCACCCAGGACAGGTAAGTCTACTTATTTAAAGTCAGCAGTGTTTGTAGCTGCTGACTTTAAAAAAAATTTTCGCTGGTGGGAATCCCGCTTTAAATCATAATTTTTAAAGAGCAGCTGTCATCTCTGTCCCGCAGTGGCTCCTCCTCCTCTGACCCGCTATTGACTCACCGACAGTCCCATTCACTTTAATGGGACGGCTGGTGAAGCGGCGGTGACACAACAAGGTGAGGGACGTGGCGGCAGCAGGTGACTGGATGTCCGCTAACAGGCGCTGCCATGATGGATCTGAAATGACAGGTGCTCTTTAAATGTAAGGACTTATTCTTGTTGGTAGTTAGAATCTTCATTATTTGCAAACCAAATAAAGGTTTCCTATTTAGAATAATAAGTTGTCAGGTTAGTAAAACTGCAATATCAGAACTGATTCAGTCATACAGTTTGTAGTGTACATAGATTTGCAAAACAATGGAATAAAGGAATATTCCTGAACTTTGTTTTATCTCATGGTTACTGTGACATTGTGTGAATGCATCAATGCAGTGCATGTTATCTCAGGTTGCAGAGCTTGGACTCATTGAATGAGTTTACCAAAAATGTCAATATTGCAAAATATACAGCCTCATGGTACATCAATAAGATCTATTTCATGCTGAATAAACTAAATTATTCATGTGGAAAACTATCTTTAGATAGATTTTTACTCCAAAAGCATTTTATTAAAATAATTTTGATAAAAAAAAAAAAAAAAAAAATCAATTTAAATCAAAAAATCCTTTTTTTTTTTTTTTTTTTTTTTTAAGAATTGATTTATATCTACCCTGGCAGACAGTAGTATGCCCTGTGCTCTTCCATCCCTTACTGTAAATCGGGGCAGGCAGGCCTGGAGAGGTGGTGATCTACCTGAACGACACAGAAGAGGTCAAAGGTCACCGGGGTGCAGCCTCGTTTTTTTTTTTTTTTTTTTCTTCCTTAAACACTCCCCTACAGGGCACTTTCACCCCCTTCCTGCCCAGCCCAATTTTCAGCGCTGTCGCACTTTGAATGACAATTGCGCGGTCATGCAACACTGTACCCAAACTAAATTTTTATCATTTTCTTTTTTCTTTTTTTTTTGAGATAGGCAGAGCTTTCTTTTGGTGGTATTTAATCACCACTGGGGGGGGGGGGGGGGGTTATTTTTTGCTAAGCAAATAAAAAAAACAGAAAATTTGAAAAAAATAAATAAATATAAAAAAAGCTTTTCTTCGCTTTCTGCTATAAAATTTTGTAAAGTAATTTTTTTTCTCCTTCACTGGTGTGTGCTGATGAGGTGGCACTGATAGGCAGCATGAATGAGCACTGATAGGCAGCATGAATGAGCACTGATAGGCAGCATGAATGTGCATTGATAGGTGGCACTGATGTGTATTGATGGGCAGCACTGATGATCACTAGTGAGCACTGATTATCAGCGCAGAGAAACCCCCTCCTCCTGAAGATACAAAGATACCTGGGCATGTATGACTTAACCCCTTCCCGCCGAGCGTACGCAGATGTGCGTACTCGGCTTTCGGGGGTTATACCGGGATGATGCCCGCAGCTGGAGGCATCATCCCGGTACTGTTTTTTTAGAGCCGGCGATTGGCTTTCCTGGTATAACAACCGATGCGGCTAAAAGCCGCTCGGCTGTTATACCGAAGGAGCGGGATGTCCCGCCGCTCTTACCGGGCCTCCCGTTCCATCAGGAGGCTCGATGACCAATCGGCTGCCTCCGGCGGCTGGGGGCAGGCTGGAACGAAGCTGTGGGCGGCTTCGTTCCAGCCTCCTAATCGTAAACACGGAAGCGACGTCATGACGTCACTTCCCGTTTACTCGGCTGCCAATGGCGCCGGTTTTAAAAAAAAAATACACAGTATTCAGAATCGCCGTTTTCGGCGATCTGAATACTTTGAAGTGTAAAGGAGGGATGGGGGGTCTTTTAGACCCCCCATCCCTCCATAAAGAGTACCTGTCACCACCTATTACTGTCACAAGGGATGTTTACATCCTTTGTGACAGCAATAAAAGTCATCAAATTTTTTTTTTTTTTTAAACACAATTTATAAATATAAAAATAAATACAATAAGAAAAAAAAAAAAACTTTTTAAAGCGCCCCCGTCCCTGCGAGCTCTCGCAGCAAAGAAAACGCATACGGAAGTCGCGCCCCCGCATATGTAAACGGTGTTCAAATCACACATGTGAGGTATCGCCGCGATCGTCAGAGTGAGAGCAATAATTCTAATAACCGACCTCCTCTGTAAGTCTAACCTGGTAACCGTAAAAAAAATTTAAAGCGTCGTCTGTGGAAATTCTTAGGTACCGTAGTTTGTCGCCATTCCACGAGTGCGTGCAATTATAAAGCGTGACATGTTTGGTATCTATTTACTCGACGTAACATCATCTTTCACATTATACAAAAAAATTGGGGTAACTTTACTGTTTGTTTTTTTTTTTAAATTCATGAAAGTGTCCCTTTTCCCAAAAACTTGCGTTTAAAACACCGCTGCACAAATACCGTGTGACATAAAATATTGCAACAATCGCCGTTTTATTCTCTAGATTCTCTGCTAAAATATATATATATAATGTTTGGGGGTTCTAAGTAATTTTCTAGCAAAAAAATATGGATTTTAACTTGTAAACACCAAATTTCAAAAATAGTCTTAATCATGAAAGGGACAATATTCCTAGGCCTGGAAACCTGGAAGTAACTGAAGAAACGGCTCCGCTGATGTCAATCTGCCATGTGGGGAGGATAGAGAGAGCAGCGCTGCTCTTGTGCACAGTGAGAGGGATGGATTGTGCACAGTGATTTTATTTATTTTTTTTTTTTTTTTTTTACTCTTGTATGGCTGACCGCCTGTTAATTGAAGCAGCCAGTTGTGTGAATGTGGCAGACGAGGCATTCAGCCAAAAGCTCCTAGGACACATTAGTCAGAAGTGTACTTGTACCAGTCTCATTAGACCACTTTACCTGTGTAATCGTTGTCATGTGATGTGTGTACAGCCGTTCAGGGCTGCAAGTAGTGTTTACATGTTATTTAACCCATTCCTGTTTTTCCAGCTCGAGTTCCGTGTGAAAGAAGAAGATAGAGGCAGCATTCAGGTGGAGTGGACAATGGGGAACTTTACGGACCTCGATCTTCAGGTGCAACCAAAAACTAAGCTGGAGGTCAGTGAGTAAGTTCTGCAGCTTCAACTTCTCGTTCCTATTGTGGTCCTCTGTGTTCACAAATAAAGCACAGATGTTAACACAGGTGCTCACCCTATCTTGGCAGCCGTCTCCACTATATACGGTTGTGCTCATAATTTTACATACCCTGGCAGAATGTATGATTTCTTGGTCATTTTTCAGAGAATATGAAGGATAACACAAAAACTTTTCTTTCACTTATGGTTAGTGTTTGGCTGAAGCCATTTATTATCAATCAACTGTGTTTACTCTTTTTAAATCATAATGACAACAGAAACTACCCAAATGACCCTGATCAAAAGTTTACATACCCTGGTGATTTTGGCCTGATAACATGCACACAAGTTGACACAAAGGGGTTTGAATGGCTATTAAAGGTAACCATCCTCACCTGTGATCTGTTTGCTTGTAATTAGTGTGTGTGTATAAAGGGTCAATGAGTTTCTGGACTCCTGACAGACCCTTGCATCTTTCATCCAGTGCTGCACTGACAATTCTGGATTCTGAGTCATGGGGAAAGCAAAAGAATTCTCAAAGGATCTGCGGGAAAAGGTAGTTGAACTGTATAAAACATTAAAGGGATATAAAAAGATATCCAAGGAATTGAGAATGCCAATCAGCAGTGTTCAAACTCTAATCAAGAAGTGGAAAATGAGGGGTTCTGTTGAAACCAAACCATGGTCAGGTAGACCAACTAAAATTTCAGCCACAACTGCCAGGAAAATTGTTTGGGATGCAAAGAAAAACCCACAAATAACTTCAGGTGAAATACAGGACTCTCTGAAAACGTGGTGTGGCTGTTTCAAGATGCACAATAAGGCACTTGAAGAAAGATGGGTTGCATGCTCAAGTTGCCAGGAGAAAGCCATTACTATGCAAATGCCACAAGCCTCAAACCTTCTGGCACAAAGTAATTTGGAGTGATGAGACCAAAATTGAGCTTTTTGGCCACAACCATAAACACTACATTTGGAGAGGAGTCAACAAGGCCTATGATGAAAGGTACACCATTCCTACTGTGAAACCCGGAGGTGGATCACTGATGTTTTGGGGATGTGTGAGCTACAAAGGCACAGGAAATTTGGTCAAAATTAGTGGCAAAGTGAATGCAGTATGTTATCAAAAAATACTGGAGGAACATTTGCATTCATCAGCCAGGAAGCTGCGCATGGGACGTACTTGGACATTCCAACGTGACAATGATCCAAAACACAAGGCCAAGTCGACCTGTCATTGGCTACAGCAGAATAAAGTGAAGGTTCTGGAGTGGCCATCTCATTCTCCTGACCTCAATATCACTGAGCCACTCTGGGGAGATCTCAAATGTACAGTTCATGCAAGATAGCCCAAGAATTTACAGGAACTGGAGGCTTTTTGCCAAGAGGAATGGGCAGCTTTACCATCTGAGAAGATAAAGAGACCCTCATCCACATATACCACAAAAGACTTCAAGCTGTCATTGATGTTAACAGGGACAATACACGATATTAAGAACTGGGGTACGTAAACTTTTGATCAGGGTCAGCTGGGTAGTTTCTGTTCTGATTATGATTTAAAAAAAAAAAAGTAAACACAGTTGATTGATAATAAATGGCTTCAGCCAAACACTAATCATAAGGGAAAGAAAAGTTTTTGTGTTATCATTCATATTCTTTGAAAAATTTGCAAGAAATCATAAATTCTGCCAGGGTATGTAAACTTATGAGCACAAGTGTAGCTGTCATATCCTCTCTTCAATGGTCATGAAGTTTAGAACTGTTTTTAATGATAGATTGTACACCGAGCAGGGCCCTCTGCTTCCTACTGTATTAAATTGTTTTGTAACTGTACTGTCCACCCTTATGTAGTAAAGCGCTATATAAATCCTGTATTATTATTATAATAATAATAATAATTAAAAGAGGAGTTATTTGGTTGTTTTTTTCCAGAATCATACTTACCTAGGTGGATGCAGCATCTGTCCACCGTTGGCTCTAACACTGAGAACCGAGCGATCTATCGCCACCGATCGCTTGGCTCTGGGAGCTCCCTGAGCAGAGATCACATGAGTGCTGTTCGTTCTGTGACCCGTTTTCAGCAGACAGCGGACCCGCCGTCAGCTGACAAGACAGAGCCAGTCCAGGCTTGGGCAAGATTGCAACAGCTCTCTGTTCTGCGCCACCCCCCCCCCCCCCACTGGAGCGCTGGGCTGTGGAGGGGGCAGGAGCGGCCGGCTCAGGCTCTCAGGGGCTCAGTGAGAGGCTGAGATGGATGCCAGTCCAGGCACGGGCAAGATTGCGACAATGTAACTGTAATGCTCTTCGGGCTCCAGTGCAAACAATTAATACGTGCTTAGTTTTTTCTTTTTCATGTATGAAACATCTTTATTAAAGTGGTTATAAAGCCTAAACATTATACCGTAATGCATTTCTTGCATTAAAGTAAAAAAATGTTTTAACATCAGTATTGCCCCCACCCCCCTCCTCCTCTTCCTTCTCTTTTTTTACTTACCTGAGCCCTCATCTGATCCAGCCCTGTGCACGTCTGCTGCTCTATTCTCCCCTCCCTTCCATCCATTGGCCCAAGCTGTTGTCAAGCCAGTGATGAAGGAGCAGAGGGTGGAACCAAGTCCTACAGTGTTTAAAGCCTGCACTAGTGCAGCTTTCTGGGGGGGGCACTCAGTGGAGGGGAGGAGCCAGAAGCGCCGGCGGGGCACTTAAGTAGAGGGGGTTTGGGGCCACTCTCTGCAATTCCATTGCACACCATAGGTACGTATAAACCTGTTTGTTATCGTAAAGCGGAGTTCCACCCAAAAATAGAACTTCCGCTTTAAGTGCAGGTGACCCCCTGACATGCCACATTTGACATAGAGCTGCACGATTCTGGCCATAATGAGAGTCACGATTTTTTTGCTTAAAAGATGGATAACGATTCTCTCGTGATTCTCGCGGCGTAACATCCTCTTTCACATTAAAACAATTAAAAAATTGGGCTAACTTTACTGTTTCGTTTTTTTTTTCTATTCATTGGAGTGTATTTTTTCCCAAAAATTGAGTTTGAAAGACCGCTAGGCAAATACAGTGTGACAAAATATTGCAGCAATTGCCATTTTATTCCCTAGGGTCTCTGCTAAAATATATATAATGTTTGGGGGTTCCAAGTAATTTTCTAGCAAAAAATATTGATTTTAACTTAAGAAAGAAGTGTCAGAAAAAGATTTAGACTTTTAAGACCCCATTCACACAGGGGCAACACGACTTGCAGGTCGCCTCAGCGAGGCGACCTGCAAACGACTGCCCGGGCGACTTGCAAAACGACTTCTGTATAGAAGTCTATGCAAGTCGCCCCAAGTCGCCCCCGAAGTCGTACAGGAACCTTTTTCTAAGTCGGAGCGACTTGCGTCGCTCCCCTTAGAACGGTTCCATAGCACAGAACGGGAGGCGACTTGTCAGGCGACTAGGTCGCCTGACAAGTCGTCCCTGTGTGAATTGACAACCAGTGGTTAAACTTCCTGCATTTACACGTTGTTAAAAACTTGCAGACTGCCTGGATTATTTTTTCATACAGAAGTTTATCCGTTTGATCTAAGAAGGAAGTTAGTTAAAATGTTTCATGTTAAAAACGTGGCAGACTGCCCGGATTTTTTCTTTTGACAGCTGAGTGAGAACATAAGTCTCTCCACTTGTTATATGAAAGAATTGGCAAGCTCTGCAATAGAGATCGTCAGGGGGGTTGAATCGAGATCACGTTTTTTAAACGATTAATTGTGCAGCTCTAATTTGGCATGTCACTTTTTGGGGGGGGCGCGCGCAGATACCCTCTTTTTCAGCTCTCACTTCCTCCGGAAGCACCGTGGCACCATAAGAAAGATCACCTCTCCCCCCTCCCTCCCTGCAATCATCTGGGACACATCACAGGTCCCAGATGATTGCCCGACCAGTCGCAGTGTGGCTTGCGCATGGCAAGTGCGTGCCTGGCTGTGAAGCCACAGCCGGACGCCCACAGTGTCAATGCCGGCGCCGCAGAGAGGAGGGGGAGAGGAGCGGCGTTTCGTTTGTCCGCATTGCAGGACCCTGGGACAGGTGAGTGTCCGATTTTTAAAAGTCAGCAGCTGCACTTTTTGTAGCTGCTGACTTTTATATGGGTGGAACTCCGCTTTTAACCACTTCTCGCAAATCGACGTACCTGTACTTCGCTTTCAGGAAGTGGTTGTACCGGGGTGAAGCCTCCAGTATACAAAAATTACGATTTTGAATACTTTTAAATGCAAAGGAGGGGGTAAAAAGACCCCCCCCCCCCCCCCACCCTGATCCTTCCATAAAGAGGAACTGTCACCACCTACTACTGTCACAAGGGATGTTTACATTCCTTATGACAGTAATAAAAGTTATCAGATTTTTTTTTTTCAAAGTGACATTGTAAAAAAAAAAAAAAAATTCTAATAATAAAAATAAGAAATAAAAAATGTAATCCCCCTCCCCCCCGTACCTGCGCGTCAAAGAAAACTCATATGTAAGTCGCGCCTGCAAATGTAAACGGTGTTCAAATCACACATTTGAGGTATCGCTGCGATCGCCTCCTCTGTAACTCTAAACTGGTAAATGTTAACATTTTTTAAAGCGTCACCTTTGGAGATTTTTTAAGTACCATAGTTTGTCGCCATTTCAAGAGTGTGCGCAATTTTCAACCGTAACATGTTGGATATCTATTTACGCAGCGTAACCTCATCTTTCATGTTAGACAAAAATTGGGCTAACTTTACCTTTTTTTTTTTTTTTTTTTTTTATTATTCAGTGAAGTGTATTTTTTCCCAAAAAATTGCAATTGAAAGACTACTGCGCAAATACCATGTGACATAAAATATTGCAATGACTGCCATTTAATATATTATAATGTTTGGGGGTTCTAAGTAATTTTCTAGCAAAAATACTGATTTTTAACTTGTAAGCAACAAGTGTCAGAAATAGGCTTACAATCACTTTAAATTTTTACAGAAAGTGAAATATGCCCTTTATTGGAATGAGAATGCCAACTGCGGGTTGCAAGGGTCCTTCAGTGTTGTTTTTAACAAATACATCATATTGTGTAATCAGTTACAATAACTGCCTATAAATTAAATACTATAATATGCTTCTAAAGTGAGGGAATTAAGAAACAATAGGATCAATTAGAGGAAGACTAACAAAAAGGTTATAAAATAATTCAAACTATTAATTTTTTATAGCCTTTTGTTTTAGTGTTCCTTTGATTCTTGTTAGTATTACTTAATTAAAACATTTTGTATGCATCATAAAATTTTAATAGACTTTTGTGACTATTGTTTACATAATATGATGTATGTGTTTGTAACCTGTAAGAACGGGGGGGGGGGAACCCTTGCAACCCTTGCAACCCTTGCAACCCTTGCAACCCTTGCAACCTTTGCAACCCCCAAAAGGTGTTGGCTCTCATTTCATTAATCATGTAAGGAAAAAAACATTCCGGACTCTATAACCTTTGGTGTGGCATCTTTACTGCTTTCTAAATATTTTTACTTTTCCCAGACACCCCCCCCCCCAGTTTCTTGGGGGGGTGCTCTGGTACATGTGAGAGCAGCTTTACCAAAGCACGTCAGCTTGAATAATGAGATGGTCATTCCCAATAATGGATATTAATAATAGGAGATCTAGTGCCTCTTATAGATATACACTGAAATATGCTCTCTCTTTTTGAAATGTAAATACAGGCACTGGTTGCAGAAGGAATTCAGACCATGTTGCCTTTTATGTCTGTTCCCTGGTAGTGGTAGCCAGATCAGCATTCAGGCCACCAAGATACAAATCTGTGTCCACCGAATGCAGCTCAGTACAGTTTTGTTGACCTGGCAGTTGGGGGGGTTCCTGGTGGGTGTTGGAAACTCACAAAGCAGCCTCTTACAAAGCTCTTAGGCAGCATAAATATAAGTCTATAAGTAAAGACTCTGCATAAAAAGAAATAAAAAAAAAAAGCATATTGAGTCAACACATAAAGGTATCCACAGTGTGAGAGGGGGTGATTTCAATGAGGTGATGAACTCCAGGTCACTTCCACCATCACCAAGGAGATGGGGCTATCTTGAATAGAAAAACCTCACTCGATGGGGACTCTTACCGGAACTGGTGGACCCCCTAAAGAGCAAGGTCATATACGCCAGCAGACTTGGCCTTCTGCAGGTTCTATAGGTCCTCCTTGTCACTGGAGCTCTCCGACAGTGGCTGGAAGTCCTCCTCAATATCCAACTTGTAAAATGGGAAATCGCGTCTAAAAAAAGGGGGGGGCGCACTCACTATATTTTCTAAGCATCTAGTCTCCTGCCCCACATCACAAAGCAGCTAATCTTGTATCACTTATCATCGACAACTGTAACATCCATCACTGAGCCCCGAATTTCCGTCGGCGCGTCCCCGCCGTCCCTCTCTCGACCCTCGGAGAGAGGGATGGCAGGGACGCGCCAATGGAAATTCGGGGCTCAGTGATGGATGTTACAGTTGATAAGTCTACTGGCTTGTATGACTTTGCTCTTTAGGGGGTCCACCAGTTCCGGTAAGAGTCCCCACGTATCAAGTGTTTTTTTTCTATTCAAGATACCCCCATCTCCTTGGTGACGGTGGAAGTGACCTGGAGTTCATCACCTCATTGAAATCACCCCCTCTCACACTGGAATCCTTTATGTGTGGACTCAATATGGTTTTTTTCATTTCTTTTTATGCAGAGTCTTTACTTATAGACTTATATTTGTGTTGCACTTGCACTTTATTTCACTTTATTTCATTTATTTAGCCCTGTTTCACACTTGTGCGGTGCGAATTGAAGCTCAGGTTTCACTGGTGAGATAAAAATCTCCTGTTCAAAGGATTCATTGCGTTTTTTGCTCAGGATTAGAGAGCAGGGAGAGGGGGAGGGAGGAGGGGGGGAGAGGGGGAGGTGTAGTGAGGAGAAGTAGAAATTCCTTGTTCAGAACGCAATGCATCTGCGAATCAGATGCGTTCCCATAGGAGATAATAGGCTTGTAGTTCGCACCGCAATGCCCAAAAAACGCACACGTTTTTTGTGCAATGCGCAGTGCGAATGCAACGCACATATGTGAACCAGATGCATTCATATGAATGTATTTTAAAATGTCCTGCGAATTAGATGCGGTGTAAGCCGCATCTAATTCGCATAGGTGTGAACCCGGGCTCAATAATTTTTTGTGATCACTCACGCTGTATATGAGCGCAACTTATTTATATACATTTTTTGCACTGTGGTTTGTTGCTGCTGTATATGTTTATTGCACGCTCTAGCGCGGTAAAACCCCTTATATTTACTTAGGCAGCATAAGCATGGGCATTCCAAGCAGGCATTTAGCTTATGGCTTGACCAATATCTACAGGAAAGGTTGGAGTAATGCCTCCCCTGAGCACAAAAAGTGGAACACCTTTATCCAAAACTTTATGGAGAGAAATGGGATGAAGTTTTTAGTGGGTGGCTTTCCCCTTACTTCCTGTCTCGGTGACCACACAGGAATTTAGGAGGGATCTCCCCATTGGCAGCACAGACAAGTAGTGAACACCTGACAAAGGTTCTAACTCTTCCCCACCAAAGAAGGTGGCCGTCTAAAGAAGCCCATAGATGATTTGAAAATGGCATGATTCCCCGATCAACACATTCAGTGCCTTCCGCAGCACTATTGTGTTCTGCTGGTGGGAAGGCGCAGGGAGCCTTACCAGCTAACAGAACACATTGATTACTGCTAGTGGCTATAAGCCGCCTGCGGTAATTTGCATGTAAATAATCCAACAGGCTGGTTATACCCAAATCATCGATGGATCGACTTGGGTACAGTCGGCCTGCCCAAACATGGATCGTATCTTGGTCGGTGCTTGTCAAACCAACCGAATTTCAATCCATGTATGGCCGGTTTTAGGCCCAAAGTATTCCTTGGTTATCCATTGTTCATAAGCTCTTGTAGCAGCCAAGAGTTTCCCTTATTTGAACTGGGAACACATGGTAAGCATTTGCAAACATTTAAAGCAGAGCTCAACCCAAAAGAGGAAGCTCCACTTGTATGCCTCCTCACCCTCTGCCTCCACATTTGGCACCTTTTGGGGGGGAGCAGGTACCTGTTTTTGACAGGTACCCGCTCCCACTTCTGGCTCAGTGCGCCGTGGCGAACTGTGCCGGAAATCCAGCCCCTTCCCCCGCAGCCGGCCTATTCACAAAGCGCAGCGTGCTTCGCTCATGTGCAGTAGGAAACCAGCTGCAAGCTTCACAGCTGGTTTCCCTTAGTCAAGATGGCGGTGCCAGCACCCGAAATATCAGCTCATCTGAGCACACCACTGCATTGTGGGACGGGTAAGGGCCTTAATATTAAAAGTCTGCATCTACAGTATTTGTAGCTGCTGACTTTTGATTTTTTTTTTTTCTGAAGAAGCCTGGAGCTCCTCTTTAAGCAATTTTTAGGCCTTTTGAAAACCTTTTTTTTTTTTTATTCATATAATATTAGCATCTTTTTCTAGCTGTAATTATTTCCTTTGAAAAAAAGGGTATAGCAGGTATTAATTTGCATGTTCATTGTATGAGTGTAGAGGGAAGAAAAGAATTCTGTACGCTCTGATGACTCCTAGGAAATGGTAGCTTTATGCCTAGAGAAGCTGTAGGCCTCCTGCAGGCATCTGATAGAAAGAGGCCGATGTGACAGTTGACAGCCACAACCAGAAGAACCAACCACAAAGCCAAACCAATCACATAGATGTGTACAATGTCTGCAGAGAATGGCGTTTTACAGTCTGAAACCTTTTTATGAATTCGCACCGAGTTTCTCTGCTGTTAGTAATCTACTTAGTTACACTTTATGGCCAAAGTTTGTGGACAACTCAGTGCGCTAATTGGACATCTTATTCCAAAACGTAGGACAGTAATTCCCCCCCTTTGGGACTTCAAAGGCTCGTTTACACTTTCTTCAAAATGTGCCATTTGACCGGTTTCTTGAAAGCGTTCTGAATGCCAATCAAAACGTCTGTCACTAAATAAAATTGTTATCTTACAATCCAGTTCATGCGTTGTGTTTGCTTTGCCGAGTGAGGTGTCAGCAGAGCTGGGGGTACTACTGAGCAAGGGATCTGCTGAATGAGGATACTAATAAGCTGGGGAACTGCTTAACAAGGATATCCCACAAGCTGGGGATCTGCTGAACGAGGGTACTAATTAGCTGGGGAACTGCTGAACGAGGGTACTAATAAGGCCCCTTTCACACCGCGACTTTGACACGATTTTGCCGCGATTTTAGGGAATGCTTGTGTAAACTTGTGTCAACTTGCACCAAAGTCGGACCAAAGTAGTACAGGGACTACACTTGAAGTTGCACAGATATGAATGGTACTCATTGGAAATCTTGGGGTACAGCTTGTCATGCGATTTTGCAGTCCCAAGTCGCAGGACAAGTCGCACAAATGTGAAAGGGGCCTAAACTGGGGATCTGCTGAACGAGGGTACTAAAAAGCTGGGGATCTGCTGAACGAGAATAAGCTGTGGATCTGCTGAATAGGGGTAATAATGAGGTGGGGATCTGCTGAGTGGGGGTTTACTGGGCCCCTTTAAAACAAATAGAAAAATCAACACACATAGGGAATTTGCCAAGCTTTATTAAAGCTTCAAAAAAGCATCACTAAAGAATCACAGAAGCATCAGAAACACATCAAAAAGCATGTTGAAGCTCTAATATGTGTTAAAGCCGAAGCAAGTGTAAATGAACCCTAACAGCCACCACTCCCCTGGGAAGGTTTCCCACAAGATGTAGGAGTTTATCTGTGGGAAGTTGTATCCATTCAGCCAAAAGAACATTTGTGGGGTCAGATTCTGACGTTGGGACAAAAAGACCTGGTTTGCTGCTGTTATTCCAGTTCATCCCATAGGTTCCTTGGGGGTTGAGGTTAGGGCTCTTTGCAGGCCACTCCTTATTCCACACCAAACCTATCCTACTATATGTTTCATGGCCCTGGCACGTACACAGGGGCACAGTAATGCTGGAACAGAAGAGGTTCTTCCACAAACTGTAACCATACAGACATTTGCTGTAGCTTTAACTGTATTCTTCACAAGAGAGACCTGAAGTAAATCATTTGAAGAGGTTTCCCTATACTTTTGGCTATAAAATGTGTCAAGGTGGAAAGAAAGATGCTTCAGTGGTCGTACTGGCACATTGACAGGGCTCTCATGCAATTGTTACCATTAACCAAAACGGATGGTGAGCAACCACCTAAACTATCCTTACCTGCCAGGTGAACCATCATTTGTGGACTGCCCAATCTGTTGGGTTTGACTTCTGCAAACAAGCAGTCTGACAGTTCAGGTTTCCCTAAGTGACCTGGAGGGTGATGTTCCTTGTCAAAAGAAGTTTATTGAGTATACAATGTTATAAAGATACATAAAGTAAGTTTACAAGGATCTATAAAGTAAGCTCATTGTTTTACAGTAGGGTTTATATAGGTAAATTATCATGAAATTTCAAATATTAAACATTGGGTTCACGTAAACCTAAATTAAAGATATATATCATTTCCTTAGTTACTTTTGTAGGTATTTAAATGATTTATACCTACTATACATATTGTTTACAAGTAGAGTGTATATAGGTCAAATAAATTCTGATAATGAGCTTTAATCGTAAGGTGGAGAAAAGGAAAGAGAAAGAAGAAAAAGGGTTGAAAGGTAGAGGTATGGTCCACAAGGTTGGAGGGTGATGTTCAAGTGTATTTGAACCCTAAATTTTTTATAATTTTTTTTCAGACAAATAGAGCTTTCTTTTGGTGGTATTTAATCGCCACTGCGCTTTTTATTTTTTTTGCAAGGCCAGAAAGTTTTAAAAAAAAGTGTTTTCTTAGTTTGCGTTATAAAATTCTGTAAATAAAAAAATCTTTCTTCTTAAATTTAGGCCAAAATGTATTCTGCTACATTTGTTTGGTGAAAATAACTGAAATCGGCGCATATTATTTAGTCTGTAGGAAAGCTATCCACAAAGCTTTCCTACAGACTAAATACCCTGTTTCCCCGAAAATAAGACCTAGCGTGATTGTTGGTGATGGCTGCAATATAAGCCCTACCCCCCCAAATAAGCCCTAGTTAAAGTCCTTGTAGGTCTTGTTTTCAGGGTAGGGCTTATTTTCTGGGAAACAGGGTAGGGCTCATTTGGGGGGTAGGGGTTTATATTGGAGCCATCACTGACAATCACGCTAGGTCTTATTTTCGGGGAAACAGGGTAATATAAAGCTTTCCACAAAGTCCACAAACTATGCTATATAATCAATCAATCCTGATGTACTGACGGTCTATCTCATTTCTTGAGACCCAAAACCGCCACGACAGTACAAATATCCCCCAAATGACCCCTTTTTGGAAAGTTAAACCATCTGAGGTGTTTAGTAAGAGGCATGGTGCATTTTATGAAGTTGTAGTCCATCCAATGTCATTAAGAACTGTCTTAACTGTAAAGGAGGAGTCCTGGAAGTGATGGTTTGGCCCCCACAGAGCCCTGATCTCCACATCATGGAGTCTGTTTGGGATTACATGAAGAGACAGAAGGTTTTGATTTCGACTTGTACCCACAGAGGATCTGTGGTTGGTTCTCCAAGATGTTTGGATCAACCTACCAGCTGAGTTCCTTCAAAAACTGTGGGCAGGTGTATCTAGAAGAATAATTGATGCTGTTTTGAAGGCAAAGAGTGGTCACATCAAATATTGATTGGGATTGGATTTCTCTTCTCTATTAACACTTCTATTTCTGAAATCATTCTTCATTTTACAGCATTTTTCCACACCTGCCTAAAACCTTTGCACAGTACTGTATGTTACTGGCAGGGTCACCAGATACAAATAAAGCCTAAAAAAGAAAACTAATAATGCCACCACTTCTAAGGACTGGTAAGACACAGCAATACGTTTTTGTTCTTGGATTTGGGTGCACTTTAGCTAAGACTGAACATTCCGAGCAGAAGACTCCTTCCAGGCCAAACCCCCAAATAATTTCAAAGACCAGTACAAAAAGGGAGACGTGTCTGTGCCTTAAATACAGTGAAAAGTGATGAGATCAATGAGATCATGTGGCTTCCCAAGCTGCAGAGACATATGACTTTGCAGATGCATAATGGTATCAGTGTTTTCACATTGGTCATTATGCCAAACTGCTGTGTGCTAAGTGCTCTTGGCACAAAACGCTTTTACTGCAGATAAAATGCTTTCGAACTCCTGCGCCCATTATCCTGCACTTGGCTTCTCCGGGCGTATGCGGATAGGAGAGCAGTCACAATGCTTTCTTCTGCGGGTCTTTGCTGCTCTCTTCTTGCAAAGAGGGCCATTTACCCAGGGGGGTTCTTTCATTTTCAGAAAGGCTTATTTATCTCTCTGCTTGAGCACAATGTTGAGGGCCTTCAAGGCAATGTATAGTCTATTAAAAGATCATTTTGATAATACAGTTAGGTAATTAAAACGATCAGCTTAGCCATACACTGCAAAAGAGAACTCCCCCCACCCTTCCCCTCAAAGTAAATGATTGGAAGATAATTGACCCTATGCTTCCAATCTATTGACTTTACGTCGAGAGGTTACTCCCAAAAATGTGATCAAATTTGGTCAGGATGTGTAAACCTACAGGACACACTCAATCTCTCAGATCAACCTTCCCCAACCTTTTTAGTGTGGAGGAACCCTTGAAATCACACTTTTGTCTGAGTGAACCCCTACCAATAATTACTATACACCATGTCACGAAAAGTATTGTGAAGCCTGCCTTTACACACATATGAACTTTAATGGCTTCCCAGTCTTAGTCTGTAGGGTCCAATATAGAGTTGGCCCACCCTTTACAGCTATAACAGCTTCAACTCTTCTGGGAAGGCTGTCCACATGGTTTAGGAGTGTGTCTATGGGAATGTTTGACCATTCTTCCAGAAACGCATTTGTGAGGTCAGGCACTGATGTGGATGAGAAGGCCTGGTCTCCGCTCTAATTCATCCCAAAGGTGTTTTATCAGGTTGAGGTCAGGACTCTGTGCAGGCCAGTCTAGTTCCTCCACCCCAAACTCGCTCATCCATGTCTTTATGGACCTTGCTTTGTGCACTGGTGCGCAGTCATGTTGGAACAGGAAGGGGCCATCCCCAAACTGTTCCCACAAAGTTGGGAGCATGAAATTGTCTAAAATGTCTTGGTATGCTGACGCCTTGAGAGTTCCCTTCACTGGAACTAAGGGGCCAAGACCAACCCCTGAATAACAACCCCAAACCATAATCCCCCCTCCACCAAATGATTTGGACCAGTGCACAAACCACTGGGGTGGAGGAACTTGACTGGCCTGCACAGAGTCCTGACCGCAACCCGATAGAAAAACTTTGGGATGAACTAGAGAGGAGAATGCAAAACAGGCCTTCTCGCCCAACATCAGTGCCTGACCTCACAAATGTGCTTCTGGAAGAATGGTCAAACATTTCCATAGACACACTCCTAAACCTTGTGGACAGCCTTCCCAGAAGAGTTGAAGCTGTTATAGCTGCAAAGGGTGGGCCAACTCAATATTGAACCCTACAGGCTAAGACTGGGATGCCATTAAAGTTCATGTGTGTGTAAAGACAGGCGTCCCAATACTTTTGTTAATAGATTATGTATATGCCATACTGATATCTCTGGAAGCTGGAAATCTCTGTAGTTGACACCGTTACTCCAGTGATCTCTGGAGTGGTGGTGAGAAGGGAAGAGCACCAGTGGGCATAGAATAAAGAATAAGATATATGTATGTGTGTGTGTGTGTATATGTGTATGTGTATATATATATATATATATGTATATATATATATATATATATATATATATATATATATATATAAACAAAGTGTGTATATATGTGTGCGCGCAGGCGTCCCAATACCTTTGGTAATATAGTGTATCTACAGCTGATGGTAATTTAGTGTGGTGGTCAATGGAAAGAATGCTTCTTACATTTGTGGTCAGTTGGAAGAATCCCCCTTTAAAGATACCTAAGGCAAGCCATACCTTATACAATTTTCTTTCCTTCCCTAGAAAGAAAATTGTTCTATTTCCCCCATTAAAGGGGGGGACCCCGCTATTGTGTTCTAAAGGAGGAGAACAGCTGAGGGGGTCAGTGGTTGAGAAGGATCTGGGTGTTCAGGGAGATCATAGATCTAAAGTGGCTGAAGGTTTTTTTTGTGCACAAAGGTAAAATACCTTCAATATACACCTCCCCCCACAACCCCCCTAATACTAACCTAAGCCCGATCTCGATCCAGCGATGTGCACGAGACCCAAGGCTCTTCTGGGTCTCTCCCTCCTGATTGACTGAGATGCAGAGGGCGGGGCTGAGCTGCACTCTCTGTGTCTTATGGATGCAGAGAGCTGGCTCGGGAGTGAGCACACACGAGTGCACCAATAGCAAGCGGCTTACTACTTGGATGAAAAGAGATTTAACCTACACATATGGAAAGGCTTCTTCACGGTAAGAGCTGTGGAAATGTGGAATAGACTCCTGCAAGAACTAGTTCTGACCAGCTCAGTGGATTGTTTAAAAAAAAGATCTTGATGCATTCCTAAATGTCTAAATTTGAACTATGTATTAACATTTATAGGTAATAACACCAGAGAGTGTTGATCCAGGTCATATCAAATTGCCTGCTCAAGCAGGAGGAATTGGGCCATATATGAGTCATAGGGGTTTTTTTTTTTTTTGCCTTCCTGTGAATCAGCTGTAAGTATGGTAAGTAGGATTGTGTATATGAAGGTTTTCTATTGGTTGAAAAAGATCTTTTTTTTTTTAAGTAACTAACTTATGTAGTTCCTTATCTGAGAGGCAGAAATTATTCATGTCTCAAGGAACCCCTAGTAACCTCTGGAGGAACCTTTTTATGGTTCCACGGAACCCTGATTGAGACAGGTTGTCTCGGACCCATCTTAGATCGCTCTGCTCCCCCATATTTGCTGACTCAACACTGCTGAACCACATTTGTTATATTAAAATTAGACACTTAAGGCAGAGTACTAATGTATCATTGAACTTTTTTTTTTCTGTAAAAAAAAAAATTCTCTTTCCAAGCAGTATTTGATCTGTCTGCTGATTGACATGCCTTCTTCCCTCTGTGACATGAGTTTATTACCCTTGTACCTTTATTACTTTTCAAATAGCAATAAAGAAAAAAAAAACACCTTGATGTAAATGTTTGCAAATGTGGTGTACATATTTGCTTGGTGCTTTGCAGTGTTTCATGATGGTTGTGCTTGACTTTACGTTTTCACAATGCAAGACTATAAGTTTAAAAAGTGCTCAGTGTAAAGTACATAGAAAGTTCATATGCCGCCAAGTTCCGGTGATCCAGCATAAGTGAAAGACACTCTTCACCCAGGTGTACATCACCACTCACAAGCTGCTTACCAGATTGTAAGACCTCAAAGGAGGAGGTCTGGCTGCGCTTTGGAAGAAAACCCACGGGGATGGATGATGACATCCAGGTCTCAGGTGGAACTCATCCAACCGGCCGTATCAATCCACATATAGGACTCAGTATGAGGCAAAACCTAGAAAGTATCTTGTGGTGTAGTAGTTATTAAAAATCCAGTGTTTAATGACGTTAAAACTACTTACAAACACAGGCCGATAAATCACATTAAGACACAGGTAATCCCTATCAACGCCTGACAGCGTCACCACTGTAGCTCCACCTGTCATCTTATAGGACATTGTCGCTGGGGCAACGGAGTACATACTCCTAAAGGACAAAAGGACAAAACATGTCGGGTGGAGCTACAGCAGTGACGTCATGCCCGCCAAGGCATTGATTGGGAGTTCCATTTGAGACCTGGATGTCATTCTTCATCACCTTGTGAGCGGTGGTTTACACCTGGGTGAAGAGTGTCTTGGTGGTTTGCACCTGGGTGAAGAGTGTCTTGGTGGTTTGCACCTGGGTGAAGAGTGTCTTGGTGGTTTGCACCTGGGTGAAGAGTGTCTTGGTGGTTTGCACCTGGGTGAAGAGTGTCTTGGTGGTTTGCACCTGGGTGAAGAGTGTCTTGGTGGTTTGCACCTGGGTGAAGAGTGTCTTGGTGGTTTACACCTGGGTGAAGAGTGTCTTGGTGGTTTGCACCTGGGTGAAGAGTGTCTTTCACTTTTTGCTAGATCACTGGAACTTGGCTTTATATGAACTTTCTATGGACTTTGCACTGAGCACTTTTCCAATCGTGAGGGATTTATTTGGGTTGTTCTTGCCAACACGCACATGATAATTTATTGATTTATATGTTTGAACACTTTATGCATATGTTTACATTCATTTTGATGTTATCACTATTTATGCATTTGCACGTTAATTGTCGGATAGCGCAACTCGCTTTGGTTCTATTCTTCACTCATATATTTTTATGTGTATATTTGGTGAGTGCAGCTGCCAGTGAAACTTTCACACATTTCGAGTTTATTTATGACACTTAGTGCAAACTATTGTTTGATTTAAAACGTTAAGTTGGCCATCTAATTGAAAACCATGCATTCCCTGTGCTGCAGAGATATATTATCTCATTGGAACCAATCATGTGACTGTGCTGATTCTTGGCACAGGACTTTCCTTGGGGACCAGGAGGGGGTCCCTGGGCCTCTGTACTCTGTGACTGGATTCAACTGAGAGCTCACATGGTGATTGCTCTTTTTACTGCTGGTAATGAACATGGCCACATGGAGGTGAATGTAGAATTAAGTACGACATACTGTGGAGGACTGCCTTAAATGATCCATGCAGGGGAAAATGACAGGTTCACTTTTAAGTCAGCCCCTGTAGCATCTCCTTCTTATTTTGCCTTCACCCGCCTCAACCACTCTGTTCACCACCAGATGTGAAGAGATGGAGCTTTGAGTCAATCATAGTCACGTGGGCAGCCATTAGTGGCCTCCAGAAAAATGCTAGCTGGCTGGGCCTGGCTTCAGTACTTCTGAGTGATGAGGGAAAGTCCCAATTCCTTATCTCAACACTTGTTCTAAGAGAGGGACTCAAAGTATTGAAGCCAAGATATCATCCTGGTCCTCAGGTAGCAACCATTCTCCTCCTTCGTATTTCTCTCTAGACGGGTTTGCTTTGTTTATGTTGCCCACCAGAAGTAATCAACTTCCTGATGTTTGCAGTGTATGGCTGAGGCTTCCTCTTCTATACGTCATTTTATGTATCTTATTTGTAGACCCCTGGAGCCAGCGTAGTCATGGAAACCCTGGAGGATATAATGAAGAACCTCATGAGTTGTGTCCGACCCACCGTGGAGCTGATCACCAAACCTGCCAATGTAAAGGATTACCAGGTGCGTTTCTGTATGTGTAGTCTGTGTAAGGGGTAATCTATGTGTACGGGTTGATCTGTTGTCTGAAAAATGTGTCCCTCACTTCCTGTTGCGTCTTTGGGATGGGGCGTGGGGGGGAATCCCCCCAATGGAAACCTAGATTGTACATAAAAAACCTGACAAACTTCAACCATCCTTGCTTCTGTTCATAGCTGTCCAAGACCCCAGATACCACGGTCTACATGGAACTACAGTTTTTCCAATGCAACTAGAAGTTGAGACCTTGACCTCTTTCTACAATCATTATTCAGTGATATCTACATTCAATGAGCTCCCAGGGGTGCCCACAAAATACTTCTAGTTGTGTTCAACTACTGTTAAAGCTTACACTCACCGGTCACTTTATTAGTTACACCTGTTCAATTGCTTGGTAACCTAAATTGCTAACCAGCCAATCACACGGCAGCAACTTAATGCATTTGGGCATCTAGACATGGTGAAGGCGACTTGCTCAAACTGAGCATCAGAAAGGGGAAGGAAGGACATTTAAGTGACTTTGAACGTGGCATGGGTGTTGGTGCCAGACGGGCTCGTCTGAGTATTTCAAAAACTACTGATCTACTGGGATTTTCACGCACAACCATCTCTCGGGTTTACAGAGAATGGTCCAAAAAAGAGAAAATATCCAGTGAGCGGCAGTTGTGTGGATGAAAATGCCTTATTGATGTCAGAGGAGAATGGGCAGACTGGTTCAAGATAGAAAGGCAACAGTAATTCCAATAACAACTCGTACCAACCAAGGTATGCAGAATATCATCTCTGAACGCATAACACATCGGACCTTGAAGCAGATGGGCTACAGCAGCAGAAGCCCACACCGGGTGTCACTCCTGTCAGCTAAAGAACAGGAAACTGAGGCTACAATTCGCACAGGATCACCTAAATTGGACAATAGAAGATTGGAAAAAGGTTGCCTGGTTTGATGAGTCTCGGTTTCAGCTGCGACATTCAGATGGTATGGCCAGAATTTGGTGTAAAATAAAAGCATGGATCCATCCTGCCTTGTATCAATGGTTCAGGCTGGTGGTGTAATGGTGGGGGATATTTACTTGGCACACTTTGGGCCCCTTAGTACCACTTGAGCATCGTTAAAACGCCACGGCCTACCTTAGTATTGTTGCTGATCATGTCCATCCCTTTATGACTACAGTGTCCCCATCTTCTGATGGCTCCTTCCAGCAGGATAATGCACCATGTCACAAAGCTCCAATCATCTCACCACTGGACAATGAGGTCACTGTACTCCAATGGCCTCCACACTCACCAGATCTCCATCCTATAGAGCATATTTGGGATGTGGTGGAACAGGAAATTTGCAGTAATGAATGTGCAGCCGAAAAAATCTGCAGCAACTGCGTGATGCTATCATGTCACTATGGACCAAAATCTGAGGAACGTTTCCAACACCTTGTTGGATCTATTCCACCAAGAATGAAGGCAAAAGGGGTCCAATCTGGTATTAGCAAGGTGTACCTACTAAAGTGTCCGGGGAGTGCAAGTCTAAACGCAATTTCCAAAATCTCTTATAAGACTTAACACCTTGATCTAAATTTAAAAAAAAATAAATCTTTTTTAAATCCACATCTTCAATTAAAAGAACTCTCATAAAGGTCTTTATTCAGACACTTTAGGGTTGTTTTACTAAAATTGAAGAGTGCAAAATCTTCTGCAGAGCATAGAAACCAAATCGGCTTCCAGGTATTCGTGACAAGGCTTAATTGTACAAGCTGAGGTTAGAAGCTGATTGGCTGCCATGCACAGCTGCACCAGATTTTGCACTCTCCAGTTTTAGAAAAACCCTTTTCTGTTATAGGATGACAACTTCCTGCCAATGTCTCCCAGTTGCACTCCTGCATTGTCCCCCTGTCACATCCTCCCCTCCACAAGTGGCTGCACTGACACAAAATTATGCAGACATGGCCCACTGTTGTCACTATTAGGATATGGTCCAGAGCAATGAAGTGTTGTGACAGGTCATGTGACCAGCCTTTCCTCCTGGATTATTTTCTCCCCATTATTTTACTAGTTCACATTTATAAAGCACCAACCTGTTGGGTTAGGCCTACAGGAACTGACTTTTTGCTTAAAACACTATGGCCTGTGAGATTATTATTATTATAATTATTCAGGATTTATATAGCGCCAACAGTTTACGCATCGCTTTACAATATAAAAGGGAGACAATACAGTTATAATACAGTAAAATACAAGAGGATTAAGAGGGTCCTGCTCAGAAGAGCTTACAATCTAATAGGGTGCGGCAGGTGGTACAAAAGGTAACTGTGGGGAATGAGCTGATGGAAGTGGTAGAAGATTGGTGGAGACGTGATAGGCTTCCCTAAAGAGATGAGTTTTCAGGTATCACCTGAAGGTAGCAAGAGTAGGGGATAGCCAGACAGGTTGAGGTAGCGAGTTCCAGTGGATGGGAGAGGCTCTGGAGATTGCCCAGTGACAATCGCGCTCAGGCTGCTGGCACCTAGATTGTGGTCCCGCACGCTGGAAAATCTTTGTGCTGGGCGCAGCTAAGAGTGGCATTGTTACGCAAGTGAAAGCGTGGTGTGAGGTTGGCCGGTCCTTCGTCATGAGTTAGGCCCCTTTCACACTGGGGCGGTTTGCAGGCGTTATTGCGCTAAAAATACCGCCTGCAAACCACCCCAAAATAGCCTCCGCTGTTTGTTCAGTGTGAAAGCCCGAGGGCTTTCACACTGAAGCGGTGCGCTGGCAGCAGAAGAAAAAAATCTCCTGTCAGCCGCATCTTTGGAGCGGTGAAGGAGCGGTGTATTCACCGCTCCTGCCCATTGAAATCAATGGGACAGCGCGGCTATACCGCGGTAATACTGCGGCTATAGCCACGCTATACGAGGGGTTTTAACCCTTTTTCGGCCGCCAGCGGGGGGTTAAAACCGCACCGCTAGCGGCCGAATACCACGGTAAAACAGCGCTAAAAATAGCGCAGTTTTACCGCCGACGCCCCCTACCGCCCCAGTGTGAAAGGGGCCTTAGCGAGGAGGACAGGCATCTGATAACCGCGTTCGTCATAGGTCTGTGTTAGGCTGCTATAGATATTTAATATATAACTAAAAGGCAAAACTTTTTTATTTTTTTTTATTTGGATAGAGTGGAGATGGATTAGAACCTCTGTCCTTTTTATTGCTATCTGTGTCCCCGAGGGAGATTCACCCTCTCTATTTGTCCTGTTTACCATTTATCATTGAAAGTAAAATTAAAAAGCTCAAATTTTGGGTTGTCCCCAGAAAAGTAATAGAAGGGAAATCTTCCAATGGGGACACTAGTTCTGGTGATGGCGAGTATGGCGAAAAAAAATCTGACGGATTATAACCCTCTTTCCCTATCCAAAATGAAAGGAAAACGTTTTGCCTATAGTTCTACTTTAGGGGAAATGAGCTGCAACTCCAGAGGGCAGAAAGAATGTGTAGAGGAGCCATTTGGATTTGAAGCCAAGAGTTGCCTTCCTCTTCCTTGAGTCATTAACGAGTATGCAGCCAGGACAATTGCTTACGCCTTGCCTACCCACTCCATGTCCGTAAAGCTGGCCATACATGGATCGAAATTCAGCTGGCTCAGCATGGTTTAGCTGATCATCGATTGACTTGGGTGCAACCAGCTTGTCGGATTTTATTAGTCGATTATCAATCATTGTGATCTGCTGGCCAGGAAGGCTCTCCATGCCTCAGCCCCACTAGAAGAACACAATAGTGCCGTGGAACACATTTCCCTCATCAACACTGACTGTGTTGATGGGAAAATCAAGCAATTTTCTTTCCTTCCACCCGTGGTAAGTCCTCTATGGGCTGCTTAACTCAACAAGTAGTATCTCCTGGAGTTTGTACCTTTTTAAAAACAACTTGTCACTGGATGTTTCCATAAGGCTATGTAGACAGGTTCCCTTTGAACTCTTTGTCCAGGATAGGACAGTTGGGCCTATGCATCTTTCACAGCTACTGGCCATTGTGTCTCAATAGCCGCTAGCTAGAAGCTATGATTTCCTATCTAACCTACCCAATATAAATTATCTGGGATCTGGTTGGTTGCTTTGAGGAACACATTTTTTTTTCTCCTGACTAGTATACACTCCCTGAACACCTACCTTATTCACGTAGTTATCTAATGAGCCAATCATGTGGTAGACATGATGCATATAAAGGTCAGGAGATCCAGCTATTGTTCACATCAAACACCAGAATTGAGGAAAATGTGATCTTGACCATTCCATATTGGTGCAAGATGGGTTGGTTTAGGCATTTCTGTAACTGCCGATCTCCTGGGATTTTCACACGCAGCGGTCTCAAGAGTTTATTTAGAAAAAGTCTGTCAAAGGTCGTTCTTTGAACGGAAAACCTTTTTCGTGAGAGAGATAATCGGAGAATGGCAAGTGTGTCAGGCTACTCAGTTAAAGCGGAACTAAAAAATTAAAAACCGTTACATTCCCGGCACTTGCCAGGAATGTAGCTGTAACTTTAACTTTGGGTTTTGCTCTCAACCAACTGTCAAAGCATCAAATGGTTGGTGTCTCAAAGTGTCACTAAACCCACATCATAAAGAACGATCAATAAATGGTGTATTACTTGCTGTTCATACTCAGTGTCAGAAACCATGAAATCAGACCGAGACAGAAGTACAGTTAAATCACACTTGTTTTAATAACAAAAGTAAAAAGAACAAACATAGTCAAAACATAGCCAAAGTTCAGTAACCGGAACGGATAGTCATCCAAGCCAGAAGTCAGGGATCAAAGTAGTGGAACAGCAAGCAAGATCCAGAGCCAGAAGGGATATCAGCAAAGCAAGTTTTTAAGCAGGAGATGTTTCTTGTGATGTTGACCAAGGTGAAAGGCAGAGCTCCTCTGGACTGGATGACTTAAGTAGGCAGGACTGACAAGCAGGATATCATCAACAGCTGAGTAACTGTGGAGATAGATGGGAGCTGGCAATTAGCCGACAGGAAGGGCTGAGCCCAGCCCTGACACTCAGTCGCTATGGGATTTTCTGTATTCTGCAAAAAACCTGGTTAATCCCGCTGCTCTCTATCTCCACCTTCTTTTTATGCCTGTCCAAAAAAAGAAGGTAGCCGGCGTCTCCACTAATCCAAATAAAAAGTCTTTATTGCTACATACAGGAACGGTGTAAGAACAGTGCTAAGGCGTTTTGGCACAAAAGGCCTTGATCACAGCAACTTTTTATGCCCCCAATGCAGCTAGGGATTTTGCAGCTGCAGTGGCAAGTCTGCAGATGCTCAGTTTTCATGGAGTTTCTATGCTGAGCATTTCCTCCCTATCTCATCTGATCAGCCCATGTGACTATAGAGTCACACATGTAGGCGTATACACAGTGGTAAATGACAGCCCTCTCCTTCCTTTTCTTAATGCCCACTAACCAGCTAAACACAGCGGGGGTGCGGTATTGCATGTGGATTGATGGAGGCTTAACCTCCCTTTTTATTCTAAGACACAGGCTGGAGGGGCGTGACAGCCTGCGACTAGCAAATATCCACCCATACCATGTTACTGCCAAAAAATAAAGATTGAAGTTCAAATATATATGTATGCCAATTTGAAAACAGTTGACTGATTATAATGTATTTTTACTCTGTATGATTTTTTTTTTTTTTTGGGCATGTGACCAGCAGCAGAGGACTAGAAGTTCCTCCTGCTTATGTTTCACTGCAGACAGGCTGGGAGAGAGCTGGGTCATGTGACAGCTGTATATCGATTAGGAAAAAGATACTTTGATGTTTTTTGTTTTTTTTTTTTAATTAAAATAATTAAAGTGCCATCATCCAAATACAGAAATAGAAGAGACAATGTAAATTGAACAGTGTGTGTGTTTAGTATCACTTTAGTACCATGGCAGTTGAAGATCAGACAAATGCCAAGATGGCAGCTTCCTTGATAGAAGATGATAGGAGGGTTTAGTTCCACTTTAACAGCCCTTTACCACTGTTCTAAGTAGATTGGACATCTCCAAATGCACAATACACTGCATGCAGTGAAAGCCGTGATCGAATTGTGTGCAAGTAGCTTCTTCTCTGCTCGCTGACCACAGGCGGGCACTCGCATAGAATGCCTTGTATGTTTTCAGTGAGTATAAGGCTTTCTCTGATTAGATACGGGTAGATCGTGACATCACCTCCCTTATCCAATAATAAAATCCCTTGTATTCATTATAAAAAAAAAATACAAGGCGTTTTGTAGATGCAACAAAATGCGTACACCAGCAATCACCATGGGTAATTGCCAGCTGTGTGGACTGTCACAAATAGCTGCAGCCTTCGTGCAGCTGTTTGCCCACAACTAGTCCATTCCAGCCACAGGAGTACGTAGTTTCTTGGGTGTGTTATCGCCAGTGAGAATGTAGCCTAAGGCCTCATGCACACAGGGCGTTAGAAAAAAGGAGCAGCAAAGCCACTCCAATCGGAAAAAGCGGCTGTAAAAACGTGCTGTTAGTAGCTTTATGCATTGGTGTTAATGCATGTTTAGCCGCGCTAGCTTTTAGCAGTGTTTCTCTGCCTCCATTCAAAATCCGTGCTTCCCTATGAGAGACCATTGATTTGAATAGAAGTCGCACCACAAGTCGGATCATGCGACTTGCAGTGCGGCTTGTGCGCTGAGGATCTTAAAGGGGAACCTTCGCCAAAATGAAAAAAAAAAAAAACTGGCGTGGGGTTTCCTCCCAAAATCCACACCAGACCCTTATCCGAGCATGCAGCCCGGCAGGTCACTAATGTGGGGGGGGGGGCGCGTGTGAGCGCCTCCTGGACCATACTAGGCCACACACCCTCAATATGAGGGATGGGTGCTTTGGGGCAGGGGGGGCTCTGAGCCCCCCCCCCCCACCCCAAAGCACCTTGTCCCATGTTGATGGGGACAAGGGCCTTTTCCCCACAACCCTGGCCGGTGGTTGTGGGGGTCTGCGGTCAGGTGGCTTATTGGAATCGGGAAGCCCCGTTTAAGGAGGGCGCCCCCAGATCCCGGGCCCCCCACCCTATGTGAATGAGTAAGGGACACATTGTACCCCTACTCATTCACCCAAAAAAAGTGTCAAAAACACAAACCGTACACAGGTTTTTTAACAAAATACTTTATTAAAATAGCTCCAACGTGTCTTCTCCCTCCGGTTCTTCTCCCCTCTCTGGTGATGTCTTCTCTCTCCGGTTCTTCTCCCTCTCCGGTGATTTCTTCTCTCTCAGGTTGTTCTGCCTCTGCTTATTTGTCTTCTCTCTCCACTGTTTTCTTCCTCTGCTTCTTCTTCTGCTGCTTCTTCTTCTTCCTCTGATGTCTTCTCCTGATGCAAGTTCCCACTGTTGTGTTAGGTCAGGTATGCGCTATTACTTATATAGCCATGGGGCGTGGCCACCAGGTGATGTAATCTGGAGACCACACCCCCTTGTCACGTCAACACCCAGAGCATGGTGGGTGGTGATGTCACAAGAAGGCGTGGTCTTCAGATGATGGTGGCCTCGCTCCAAAATGCCTTAAGCCGCGTTTAGCAGCGTCAGACGTTTTTACAGCTGTAACGCCGGTCCTCCAGAATGTGCTGGCCCTTTTTTTTTTTTTTTTTTTTTTTTTTTTTTTTTCATTTTTGCAGCTTGAAAACGCCTATGCCACTCCTAAAAGCCTGTGTGTGCGTATGAGGCCATAGAATAACATTGAGAGGAGTTTTTACGCTGCAAAAAAAAAAAAAAAAAAAAGGCCGGCGCTGCTAAAAGCAGTTGTAAAAACACCCTGTGTGCATGAGGCCTTAATGTAGCATCATGGCAGTTGAAGATCAAACAAATACCAAGATGGCAGCTTCCTTGATAGGAGACAATAGGAAGGTTTAGTTCCGCTTTAACAGACCTTTACGACTGTGTTGAGTAGATTGGACATCTCAGAATGACCAATACCTTGAGGCAAATGGGCTACAATAGTAGGAGACCACGTTGTGTTCCACTTCTGTCAGCCAAGAACAGAAAGCTGAGGCTAAACTAGGCACCGAATCACCAATACTGGATGAATGAACGTTGGAAAAAAGTAGGCTGGTCTGATGAATCTTCATTTCTGCTGTGGGACACAGATGGTTTGCTAATGACCAGATCTGAATCCAATGAACTCCTATGGGAGGTTGGCAGCTGACAAATATGCAGGAATTGCGAGGTGCAGTCACCAAGGACCAAAATCTCAAAGAAATGTTTTATGGAATGTGGAATCCATGGAATGAGGAATTGAGGGTGTTTTGAAGGACCTGACCCAGTATTATCATTGCACTTCTAATAAATTGCTTGGTGATGGTAGGTGTCACCACAGAGGTAAGTGTCCATAACGTGCACTACTTGTCATTTCAGAATAGAGCTGGCGTTGGTTCTCCAGTCGTTTGTCCCCCAAAACCACCCAGAGTCCACGAGCTGAAGCTTCAGGTGCGGAATATCAAAGCGTCATTAACGGAAGAAGCCAACCCACCAGGTAGTGTAAACCTCTGTCTTTTTGTTCTTCCTGTCTTTTGTTGCAAGTGAAAAAGTCATTAGTGTACTTCATGCTACATAAAAAATGATAAATAACATAAAAATGTTAAATAAATAAATTATTCTTAGGCCTGTTTCACCCGGGCTTCTGCTTGTATAAGAGCAGTGTGAACAGCAAGCTTTGTTGACCCTTTTTTAAAGAACCATTCATCTCCAATTTGTAAATACAAAGTAGGGGGGGGGGTGAGACTTTATAGGTGCAACTAGTACAAGGACATACCAAATTGAATAAAATCGCAATTTATTAAAGTTACAAAGGTACATAAAAACAATATTATACAATACAAGAACAGGTTTATGCTCATTCAAGACGCGTTATTGTAGTTCTTATAGTTGTTCTCGCATCTTAATCCTACGTGTTTCGCCGTATGGCTTCCTCAGGGACAAACGTGGTTTTGTTGCTACTATAGGAATGAACAGAAAGAGAATTACAAACAATAGATATAATGTTATATCAGAAAATACCAACACTATACATAGTGTATACAATAAAATTAATACATGAATCTGTTCATTTATATAGTAGCTGCAAAATCATGTTTGTCCCTGAGGAAGCCATACGGCGAAACATGTAGGGTTAAGATGTGAGAACAACTATAGGAGCTTCAATAACACGTCTTGAATGGCCATAAAGCTGTTCATGTATTGTATTATAATGTTTTTATGTAACTTTAATAAATTGCGATTTTATTCAATTTGATATGTCCGTGTATTAATTGCACCTATAAAGTCCCCCCCCCCCCCCACTTTGTATTTTCTATACCTTTACGGGGACGTTGGTGCTGTAACACCAGCATTTTTTAATTCTGGAGTTGACCACTTCACTACATATAGATCCAGTTTGTAAATGCTGAAAAACGATCCTAATGGGAGTGCTGATTGCCATTTTAAACAAGCTGCTTGCAGGCTTCAGCACTCCTTGAAGCTTGTTGAAAGCCTGCTAGCTGCTTACTTAAAGTAGCAATCAGCACTCCCATTAGGATCTGTTTTCAGCATTGACAAACTGGAGCTGAATGGTACTTTAAAAGCTTCAACAAAGCTTGCTGAAAGCTCAGAAAATGCTTTTGTCAAAGCTTGCTGTTCACACTGCTCATAGGTCTGGTTCACATTGGCTTCAGCTTGTATCAGCAGTGTGAACAGCGAGCTTTGACAAAGCATTTTCTGAGCTTTCAGCAAGCTTTGTTAAAACTTTTAAAGTACCATTCAGCTCCAGTTTGTAAATATTGAACACAGATCCTAATAGAAGTTGACTTGTTTTAACCACTTCAGCCCCGGAAGATTTGGCTCCTGAATGACCAGGCCATTTTTTGTGATTCGGCACTGCGTCGCTTTAACTGACAATTATTGCGCGGTCGTGCGACGTTGCACCCAAAAAAATAGACGTCCTTTTTTTCCCCCACACATAGAGCTTTCTTTTGGTGGTATTTGATCATCTCTGCGTTTTTATTTTTTATTTTTTGGGCTATAAAAAAAGAGCGACAATTTTGAAAAAAAAAAAAACACAATATTTTGTACTTTTTGCTAAAATAAATATCCCCATTTTTAAAAAAAAAAAAAAAAAGCTATTTTTTTTCTCAGTTTAGGCTGATATGTATTCTTCTACATATTTTTGGTAAAAAAAAAAATCGCAATAAGCGTATATTGATTTGGTTTGCGCAAAAGTTATAGCGTCTACAAAATAAGGGATAGATTTATAGCATTTTTATTATTATTTTTTTTTTTACTAATAATGGCAGCGATATGCGATTTTTATCGTGACTGCGACATTATGGCGGACACATCGGACACGTTTGACAGATTTTTGGGACCATTGACATTTATAAAGCAATCAGTGCTATAAAAATGCACTGATTACTGTATAAATGTCACTGGCAGGGAAGGGGATAACACTAGGGGGTGATCAAGGGGTTAAGTGTATTCCCTGCGTGTGTTTCTAACTGTGGGGGGGAGGGGACTGACTATAGGAGTTGATAGATCATGGTTCCTAGCTATTAGGAACTCATGATCTGTCTCTCCTTACAGAACAGGGATGTGTCGGCCACGAGCGTCGGCACCCCCCACCCCCGAGTGCAGCGTGCGCGCACCTATCACGCTTAAAGGAACCAACGTACAGCTACGACGGCTCGCGGGATCGTGCCGACCTGCCGCAGTATGACGGCGGCTGGTCGACAAGCGTTTAAAAAAAAAAAAAAAAAATTTTTTTGCCATGTACTGATTTACGTTTTGGTATGCTTTTTTACTTTAGTGATTTGTTGTCCTCTCCCCTTTTATGCCCCAGGCCCTGTGGTGTGCTCTGTACAGCTGAATGATCCAGTCCAAACGTTCACGACTACAGCCATAAAGCCCACCCTGTGCCCATCCTGGGAGGAGGAATTCGTCTTGTGAGTACCACATCCACCCCGCTTAAAGCTAAAGTTTGAGTGATATATATATATATTTTTTTTAATTTCTCTTAAATCTGCATCAGGGACGGTACTTCCATGAATGATGAGTGTGCTGTTGGCTGCTGTATTCCTTGAAATCTTTGGTCCTCTGCCCCCTTTCCTGGACACCCCAGCAGATGTGGTCTTCCGATGCTGCGGGGGTTAATATGAGTGGCTGCAGCTGTCAAAAATGCTGACTATGCCCCACCCTTTCCTCCTCCATTCTCCATTCATAGAAGCTTGTAGAATTGGTTCCCAGATTTAAAATAAAGTGCTGTATGAATGGAGGACTGGCAGATCAATGAAAGTTCCACCTCCTCCATTCATAGAGCGCTTTTCATTGCAGAAGCTGGTAGTGTCCATATGTGTGATATCTGGCGTTCCGTTGGGGATGCTGTAGAGCTGCACAATTCTGGAGAAAAATGAGAATCACAATTTTTTTGCTTCGAATAAAGATCACGATTCTCGCGGCGTAACATTATCTTTCACATTATACAAAAAAAATTGGGCTAACTTTACTGTTAATTTTTTTTCTAATTCATAAAAGTGCATTTTTTTTTATTGTATTTGAAAGAGCACTGCGCAAATACAGTGTGACATAAAATATTGAAACAACCACCATTTTATTCTCTAGGGTCTCTGTTAAAAAAAATATATATAATGTTTGGGGGTTTTAAGTATTTTTCTAGAAATGAGAATGAGAAATAATGATTTGAACTTGAAGCCAACAGGTGTCAGAAAAAGGTTTAGTCTTTTTTAGTGGTTAAATCTCCCTCATTTACAGACCGGAGTTCATTCCTTTTGATCTAAAGAACAAACCATACAATGTTTATAGTTGGCTGGGGCTGAGGAATGTTGTGAAACTTGGCAGACTGCCCGTTTTTTTGTTTGTTTGTTTTGTTTTGTTTTTACAGCTGGCTTGAGCAGAGAGCTCTGCAAAGAATCGGGAAAATGCTTTGGTAAGATCGCGAGGGGGAAAGAGTCGCAATCTCGATTCCTAACGATTAATCTTGCAGCTCTAGGATGCAGTAAATCACTATAGTAGTCTGCACTACATACAGCGATAGCCACGATCTTTTAAGTTGTGTACGAGTGGCTTCCTGTCTGCACACTGACCACAAGGGGTATTGTATTTTTTCAGTGAGTGCAAGGCTATTTTTCTCTTTCGTTCATTGACAGACAGCGCTCCATTATTCAAAATCATAGGGTTATATCGCTCCCTACAGGAGTAGGACACTAGGCAGAAAAAAGACTTGGCTACACCTATGGGCAGTCCTAGGTCATATACACCTCTCTCTGCTATAGGCTTTCAGTTTTTTTCTGCCTAGTCAGGAGTAAGGACCTAGTTCCCTGCTGGGATCTCTGGTACTGACAATTTTTTGTTTTTTCTTTTTAAACTACTTTTTCTCTCTTGGATTTTTTCCTGTGAGATCTACAATCAACTGCTGGACTGGGCGATGGGCTGGACACTAAGATACAGTGGTCTCCCCAGTCTGGCCAGCGAGCGCGTGCAGACCGCAGCTATGCGCTAGGTCAGCCACGACATGGCCCCACTTGACGGGGGCTGGTCGTATGCCACCTCTCGCAAGGTCGCATACGACCGGGTCTCGGCCTGAGTCGCAGTGTTCCTCATGGCCGACAGCCCCCCTACTTCGGTGGCGAGGAGGATCTGTCTTGAAGCATTACCCGCGCACTTGCTGGAGTGGTAAGGGACCCCCTCCTCTCCTTCCCTGGAGTGGTGTGGGGCATGGGTACTCCCTGGGGTGGCCGGTCCCTCTGGGGTTCTCCTCCACACCTCCCCATTCCCCCAGGTGAGGCCCAGGCCTCTGGCTTAGGTGCTTTGGACCCTGTCCACCACCCCCACTCTCCTCCAGTGTTGTCTCTATGGGGGCCTACTGATCGGGAGATGTGTGGGGCAGCCCTAGAGTGGGCGACGAGGCTGCTGCTTTCCGTTGCGGGCATCTGCCCTCCTTCCTCGGCTCTAGCTTGGTCCAGTTCCCCTGCAGACCTGTGCGTTCGCAGCGGGCGGCTGAAATTTTAGGCCGTGGCTTTTGCGGCCTACCGACCGGAGACGTGTGGGGCGGCCCTAGAGCAGGCAGTGAGGCCGTCGCTTTCCGTTGGGGGCATCTGGCCTCCTTCCGCGGCTCTAGCTTGGTCCAGTTCCCCTGCTGACCTGTGCACTCGCGGCGGGCAGCCGAAAATTTAGGCCGTGGCTTTTGCGGCCTGCTAGGCCGCACAGCCACGCCGGACGCCTTCTTCCAGAGGGGCGGCGCTGTGGCGGCTCTGAGGACGACCCCCTTTTGGGGGGGTTGATTGAGTGGGCCCTCCGTAGGCGTCCCCTGTGAGGGGCCTTAGTGGATGCCCCCCCGCATGCTGCGTTTTCAAGTGAGATCCTGGCGTAAAGTGCTCGAGGTCTCTGGACTATCAGATTCGGCTGAGCCAGAAAACCGGGGCTCCCTGGTCTGGTGGCTTCGCTCTCCGGGATTTCGGCAGGGCACATCCTTTCTCCCCTTGTATTGGACAGTGGTCACCACCAATGTTAGTCTGTCCGGGTGGGGAGGTGTCCTGGGACTAGGTTCTGCTCAGGGTCGTTGGACACTGGAGAAATCCGGACTGCCGATTGATATCCTGGGACTTTGAGTGATCAGACTATTTATGGATCATGGAACGTCGACTTCGGGGGCTCCTGGTACGGATCCAGTTGGATGATGCCACGGCGGTGGTCTATGTCAATCACCAGGGCAGAG
Organism: Aquarana catesbeiana; assembly: GCF_042186555.1. Taxonomy (NCBI): domain Eukaryota; kingdom Metazoa; phylum Chordata; class Amphibia; order Anura; family Ranidae; genus Aquarana; species Aquarana catesbeiana. The sequence continues at coordinate 766,732,026 of NC_133325.1, read as the reverse complement.
AGAAGAGTGTTGGCAGCCCTGACAGTAGCCAGCATCCTCCGGTGGGCAGAACGCCTTCTTCCGGCCCTCTCTGCTGTATGCATTCTAGTAGTTGAAAAATGGCAGGCGGTTGCCTCAGCCGTGTACTGTTGGTCCACGGAGTGGTCCCTTTACCAGGACATGTTTCATCGGATATATCTCCAGTGGGGCATCCCCGAGGTAGACCTGTTGGCGTCCCGGCTTAACGGAACGGTACTGAGGTTTCAGGCAAGGTCACGGGCTCCTCTGGTGGACACTGCAGACGCTCTGGTGGCCCAGTGTGGCCGGTATAGTCGGATCTACGCCTCTCCTCCTCTCAAGATTCTGCCGCAGCTTTTGAGCAGGATCGAGGCCAAAGGGATTCCGGTCATTCTAGTGGGCCCGGATGGTCTTGTTGGTCTTGGTACGCCGACCTGGTGCACGTGGTCACTGACGTCCCTTGGGGACTGCCTCTCAGGGAGGTTCTACTATCCCAAGGGCCGATCTTCCATCCTCCTTCAGTCACTGGTTTTGAAGGCCTGGCTGTTATGAGCCAGGTGCGAAAGTTAACAACGCTGCTGAAGGCTAGGAAGCCTTCTTCTGGGAAGATTTACCACCGGACATGGACATGGATAGCTTATATATCCTGGTGTGAGGCTCTTGCCATTTACCCTCGTTCTTTCTCGGTGGCTCAGATTTTGACCTTTCTTCACGGCGGGGGGGGGTGGGTTGAGCAGAACTTGGCCTTGAGTACCATCAAGAAGGGCTAGGTGTCGGCCTTGGTGGTTTTCTTCGGCGTCCCCTGGTCTCACACGCCCTGGTGCGTACTCTTAATCAAGAGGTTCGACATCTGCCTCCACCGGTGCGGTTCTACCGCTGTGGAATCTACTCTGGGTGCATTCGTTTCTACAGGAGCCTCCCATTGGAAATATTCGGGAGGTTCCTCTGCTTGCTCTATCCCAGAAGGTGGCTTTTTGGTTGCTATCACCTCAGCTTCTTACCTGGTGATCCACAAAGATGAAGTGGTTCTTCGCCCTCGTCCGTGGTTCCCTCCTCTGATTCTTTTTGACTAAGGACGTTGTACTGCCCTCCCTATGTCCCAGGTCAAAATGTCCCAATGGATTTACCTTACATGCCCTGGATGTGTTCGGCGATTCGGGTGTATTTGGCAGTCACGGGGCCTTTTAGGAGATCACTGTTTGTGATCACGGACGGGTCAAAAAAGGGGCTGTCTGCTTCTTCTGCAACCGGTCTATTGTATCAGGGGTTTGGTTCCTCCTTTCCCTGTTACGGCGCATTCTACTTGGCTGCTTGTTGCTTCTTGGGCCTTCCTTCATCAGGCGTCAGCTGTGCTGGTTTGCAAGGCGGCCACTTGGTCGTCCGTGTATACTTTCACAAAATTCTACAACGTGGATGTGCTGGCATGTGAGGATGCTTCTTTTGGCCGCAAGGGGTTGCAGGCTGCTGTTTAGAGGGTCTATTACCTCTTGAAGGGGTTTCGTTCAGGTTGGGCTCCAGTTTGTTTCTGTGTTGAGCTCCGTTTACCTGGTTGGTACTTGTGTTAGTCTTGGGATTTTTCGTTGTCCCACCCCTCATGTTTGGCACTGCTTTGAGATGTCCCTATGGTTCTGAATAATGGAGCACTGTGTCTGTCAATGAACGAAAAGAGAAAATGGGATTTTTTTGACTTACCGTAAAATCCATTTCTCTGTTCATTGACAGATACGGCACCCACCGCTCTAAGGAGTTTTGATGCTTCTGACACTGCTTGTTACTAAACTGAAGGCCTGTAGCAGAGAGGGGGGTGTATATCACCTAGGACTGCCCATAGGCGTAGCCAAGTCTTTTTTTTTCTGCCTAGTGTCCTACTCCTGTAGGGGGCGATATAACCCTATGGTTCTGAATAATGGAGCGCTGTGTCTGTCAATGAACTCAGAGAAATGGATTTTACGGTAAGTCAAAAAATCAAATTTTTCAGTGAGTGTAAGGCTTTCTCTGATTGGATGAGGGTACATCTTTACATCACCACCCCTCCTCTCCACCTTGTTCAATCAGAGAATGCCTTTTATTCATTGAGCTTTATAGATGCAACGAAATGCGTCCACCTGCTGTCCCCGTCAGTAAAGTGCATGGTAGCCAATCAGCTTCTAACTTCAGCTTTGGCAAAAAAAAACTGGAAGCTGATTGGTTTCTGTGCAGATTTTGCACGCTCCAGTTTTAGAAATATCAACCCCACCTTGATTATTCCAGTCACAGGAATACACGGGATTCTTGGCCCTGCAAACTGCAGGACGGGTTGTGGCCAATGTGAATGTAGCCTGAAAGTGACAGTCGGCATTCACAGTATCTGAGGGTTTCTCTGTATGATTTCCGTCATGCTTTGCTGTATACATTTTTTTTTTTTTAAAGAAAATCATTTATTTGGAAAGATTTTGCAAGGTTTCTTACCTGGAAAGACCGCTACAGCATGGCTCTGTTGTTCTGGGAGGGCGTCCATGGATGTACCCCCCCCAGAACACACCCCCTGAGCGCCCCCTGGGGGGGGGGGGGGGGGTGCATTGGGCGCTCTCTATGATCACTGGGACCTTTGGTCCCAGCTGATCACAGATCGAGGTAAAGGGTCAATCACAGCAGTCCTATACCATGTGATCAGCTGTAATATGAATAAAAGGGGGGAGGGGACTTAGTGGGACTTTATACGAAACATATGTTGATACGTCTCCATCCCTGATTCAGTAGAAACAAAAAGGAAATAAAATGGGACTATGTATGAGGTATGTGCGGCAGCAGCAACGCAGTTAATATAAAACACAATGTTTATTGCTAAATAATGATTACATAACATATTAGGAAAATCCATTCATGGGTTTGTGTCCATAATGACAACATGTAACAAACATTGTATGTAAAAAAACTGGCAACAACAATAAATGATACATTGTATAATAAATATCGGACCGCTGCATCAAGATATAATACATTGTAGGGTAAATATATAACAGCCATCCTAGAGGACACAGACCACATCAGAAACAATATAAAGATAAAATCTGTATATATGAAACTGGGTAAACCATCCAATGAAGATGAGATGCATCAAATGCCCTACGCGTTTCGTTGATTTTAATCCACTTTTCAGGGGGCAAATGCATTAAATATCTGTGAAAAAACACAAATCTATGAGTGTCCTCTAGGATGGCTGTTATATATTTACTCTACAATGTATTATATCTTGATGCAGCGGTCCGATATTTATTATACAATGTATCATTTATTGTTGTTGCCAGTTTTTTTACATACAATGTTTGTTACATGTTGTCATTATGGACACAAACCCATGAATGGATTTTCCTAATATGTTATGTAATCATTATTTAGCAATAAACATTGCTATCACCAGTTTACCTCAGTGCGGCCTCGCCAGTTTACCTCAGTGCGGCCTCGCCAGTTTACATCACCTCGCCAGTTTACCTCAGTGCGGCCTCGCCAGTTTACATCACCTCGCCAGTTTACATCAGTGCGGCCTCGCCAGTTTACATCACCTCGCCAGTTTACATCAGTGCGGCCTCGCCAGTTTACATCACCTCGCCAGTTTACATCAGTGCGGCCTCGCCAGTTTACATCAGTGCGGCCTCGCCAGTTTACATCACCTCGCCAGTTTACATCAGTGCGGCCTATCAGTGCAGTCTCATCCGCGCACATCAGCGAAGAAGAAAAAAATTACTTATTTGCAAAAATGTATAACAGAAATTTTAAAAAAAGTTGTTTTTTTTTTTTAATCAAAATTTTCGGTCTATTTAGCAAAGAATAAAAAAAACCCAGATGTGATTAAATACCACCAAAAGAAAGCTCTATTTGTGTGAAAAAAATGTCATATGGGTACAGTGTAGCATGACCGCGGAATTGTCATTCAGAGTGCAACGGCCCTGAACATTGGCCTGGGCAGGAAGGGGGTAAAAGTGCCCGATATTGAACAACACTAAGGTTTTGCCCCGGAATTGGCAGCAGCTAATTGGTCGTTGGGCTGCCTGTCTGATAGACCTGAAATCTTCAGAACATGCCCCGGGTTATTTGATTTGGCTCAGTACACGCGTGCGCGATTGTTTCTCGTTCAGTCATGCGGTTATTATTGCCGCCCCTCTGAAAAGCAATCTGCAGTGGATCGCTTTTCAGAGGGCGTTTGACAGGCAGCGAGGATGTGATATTTGGCCTCCTCACCGCCTGTTTTAACCCTCAAAATACTGACCCAGTGTGCCACAACCTCATGCATTGCTGTTTGAATATGGCATGTCATTTAACTTTTGCCACGGCTGCACAACATCATGGCCGCAGCATGTATAATGCCCTGGGCAGCTGCGTTTGTGTTTAGGTGGGGGGTTGGGGGGGAGCAGTCAAGCCGCAGATCAACTGCCTGCTTTTACAGCCCCCCCTGGCCACTTATGTGAACTAGCCCTAATTTGTTCAGCTTTATCATAACTAATACAACATCCACAGGAAAACCCAGCTGTAAAAATACACACCTCATTGTGTCAATAGTGTTTGGTTCCATGTGATTGTGACATTCTGGTGCAAGGTAAAGGAAACGTGGAAAGAAAACCTCTTCAGTTATTAAGGTTATTTTTAATGTGACCTTTACATCCTTCCTGAGTTTTATTCCCCTTTATATATTATATAAGGACCTGTAGATTTTCTCACTAGTGGCTGCTTTAACTACTTCAGCCCCGGAAGTTTTACCCCCACTTCATGACCAGGCACATTTTTTGCAATACGGAACTGACAATTGCGCGGTTGTGCGACGCTGTACACAAATACAATTGATATCCTTTTTTTCCCCACAAATAAAGCTTACTTTTTATTGGTATTTGATCACCTCTGTGGTTTTTTTATTGTTTGCGCTATAAACAAAAAACGAGCAACAATTTTGAAAACAAACCAATATTTTTTGCTTTCTGCTTATAAATCACATCTAATAAAAAAAATGTAAAAAAAAATCGAATTTCTTCATCAATTTAGGCCAATATGTATTCTGCTACATTATTTTTGGTAAAAAAAGAATCCCAATAAATGTATATTGATTGGTTTGCACAAAAGTTACAGCGTCTACAAACTATGGAATAGATTTATGGAATTTTTTTTTTTTTTTTACTAGTAATGGTGGCAATCAGCGACTTATAGCAGGACTGCGATATTGCAGCGGACAAATTGAACACCTAACGGACACTTTTTTTGGGGACTGGTGACACTAATACAGTGATCAGTGCTAAAAAAAAAAAAAAAAACTGCACCGTCACTGTACTAATGATACTGGCTGGGAAGGGGTTAATGGCAAGGGCGATCAAAGGGTTAAATGTGTTATATAAAGCGCTGCATAAACTGTCGGCGCTATATAAATCCTGTATAATAATAATAATAGGGGAAGGCACAGATTCCATGCCTTCCTTACTGACAGAACGGCGATCTGCCTTGTTTACAGAATGATCGTTGGGTGCCGGCGGACATCGGGTCCATGGGGCCCGCTGTGTACAGTCACATCGGGAGCGAGACACCCACGGCACGCACTCACGCCCACTACCCAGGAGTGCAGAATCACATATACATTATTTATATATATATATATATATATATATATATATATATATGTGTGTATGTATGTATGTATATGTGTGTGTGTATATATATATATATATATATATATATATATATATATATATATACACCAAGCACTATAAAATAGGAACTGTAGCAAGCACTATGCACGCTCCCTTCTACGCGTTTCGTTACTCGGAGTTAGCATACGTCCTTGCATCACTTCCTGTCACAGAGGCTTGTGTCAGCAATATATGCTTTTATTATCCCTATCATATGTGAGTACCTTTCTATGCGTTTGCACAATAAATACATTTTATACCGTATTACGCTATTGGGGCTCCCTCTCTCTCTTTCATAATGGATTCTCCTCATAGTCAACACATGTATGTATGTATGTATGTATGTGTGTGTGTGATCCTGCACAGCACTGCCGCCCTGTAGCAGTAAAACTGCAATAGGGCAGTCGGCAACTGTTTAATGCCAGAAAGTACAGTTCTTATCATTTCTGAATATCTGTAGAAATGAAATCAGTTACGGGATAAATCCCAATTGAGACATTAAGCCCATGTTCATGTTAATGCGATTTGGCATTGCAATTGAGTTTAACAAGACTCGTGGCCACTCATTAAAATTAGAAGAAAAGAGGTTTAACCTTAAACTACGTAGAGGGTTCTTTACTGTAAGAGCGGCAAGGATGTGGAATTCCCTTCCACAGGCGGTGGTCTCAGCGGGGAGCATTGATAGTTTCAAGAAACTATTAGATAAGCACCTGAATGACCGCAACATACAGGGGTATACAATGTAATACTGACACATAATCACACACATAGGTTGGACTTGATGGACTTGTGTCTTTTTTTCGACCTCACCTACTATGTAACTATGTAACCACAAAAAAGAAAACGAATGCTGCCACCACATCTAAGGCTTGGTAAGCAGCAATATATTACAATTTAGGTGCCGTGTATACTGCCAGTTGTAGGAGAACTCTCCTGGAATGCTGATGGTTGCTCCATGTCTGGTCGCTGTGAAGATACGGCAGGAATGTGAGCAATGTATTTCTTACTGGAGATCTTAATTCCATCTCCCAGGGGGAGGGGGGCACAGGACCGCCCAATACAGAGCGGGCAGTATAGCAAACCCACCCATGCAATGCGTCTAGTTAGGCGCGCTATTTTCTGAAGATGTCTCCTTATTGTCTTAGTAAATGTTTGATCCTTTTGTTTCTAAAAAAAAAAAAAAAAAAGTTTGAGTTTCATACAGAAGATTACAGGACAACTGTACAATGCAATGTATATATAAAAAAGAAAGTCTTCTAACCCAATAAACTATAAGAACAAAAAAAAAAAGGATGCAATAAGGTGAAAAAACACGAGGGTTTACAACCGCCTTAAGTGACTGTGAACGTGGCATGGTTGTTGGTGGCAGACGGGCTGCTCTGAGTAGTTCAAAAACTGCTGATCTACTGGGATTTTCACGCAGAGCCATCTCTAGAGTTTACAGAGAATGGTCCAAAAAAGAGAAAATATCCAGGGAGCGGCAGTTGTGTAGAGGAAAATGCCTTGTTGATGTCAGAGGAGAATGGGCAGACTGGTTTGAGGTGATAGAAAGGCAACAGTAACTCAAATAACCAAAACTTGTATAAGTATAGTAGTGAGATACTCAGTGATAACCTATAGGTTAAATAGGAGAAAATCAAGCACTTGACACCTTATTCCAGAGGAAAAAACAAAGCAAATATAAATCAATGCAAGATATCTCAATAAGTGGTTTAACACAACTAATATTCAATGGAAATGGGGGCCAAGATGGAGGACATCGAAATCCCTAAGAGAGGACAGACATAGGTGGAAACTCAAAAGTCTCTCAAATGACAAGATGGGACAGTCCCATTCAGTCCCACAAACAACAGGGTGTCAACCGTCTTCTCCAGAGGTAATTAAAGGTTATTTGAGAGGGGTCCTGGTAAATACGCTGAATCTTGACTCATGTGGATGATTCCCACCAAGAGAAAGGAAAAGCAAAAGGATGCCCTTACCAGATCAGGTGGACTCACAGGCCGTGGCGGTGAGTCAAACGAGCATATACCGTCAGACGGTGTAAGGTGAAGGCTTGTGGGAAGACTCGTGGAACATCTTGTCAGCAGTCCTCAACTGAAGAACCAACTTGGAGATCGAGGTCCCCAGGGTGCGGTTTCGGTCGCCAGATGACCGTTTGCTCAGAGGTCCATCATATGTGCAAATAAGCAAGAAAAAGAGAGAAACCTCCACATAGTGTAAATCCTTAATTTGCAAAAAAGCATAAGAGCACTTTATTTGAGAAGCGTACTCCAAAAAGAATTTTTACAAACGGGGGGCAGTAAAAACTCGGCTCAATATAAAAAAACCGGCATAAAAGAAGGTATAAAAACAGCGCAGTGGATAGTGGTTGGGTATAATCATAAGGACCCGACGCGTTTCGCCTCCAAAGGCAGAAGCCTTTGGAGGCGAAACGCGTCGGGTCCTTATGATTATACCCAACCACTATCCACTGCGCTGTTTTTATACCTTCTTTTATGCCGGTTTTTTTATATTGAGCCGAGTTTTTACTGCCCCCCGTTTGTAAAAATTCTTTTTGGAGTACGCTTCTCAAATAAAGTGCTCTTATGCTTTTTTGCAAATTAAGGATTTACACTATGTGGAGGTTTCTCTCTTTTTCTTGCTTATTTGCACATATGATGGACCTCTGAGCAAACGGTCATCTGGCGACCGAAACCGCACCCTGGGGACCTCGATCTCCAAGTTGGTTCTTCAGTTGAGGACTGCTGACAAGATGTTCCACGAGTCTTCCCACAAGCCTTCACCTTACACCGTCTGACGGTATATGCTCGTTTGACTCACCGCCACGGCCTGTGAGTCCACCTGATCTGGTAAGGGCATCCTTTTGCTTTTCCTTTCTCTTGGTGGGAATCATCCACATGAGTCAAGATTCAGCGTATTTACCAGGACCCCTCTCAAATAACCTTTAATTACCTCTGGAGAAGACGGTTGACACCCTGTTGTTTGTGGGACTGAATGGGACTGTCCCATCTTGTCATTTGAGAGACTTTTGAGTTTCCACCTATGTCTGTCCTCTCTTAGGGATTTCGATGTCCTCCATCTTGGCCCCCATTTCCATTGAATATTAGTTGTGTTAAACCACTTATTGAGATATCTTGCATTGATTTATATTTGCTTTGTTTTTTCCTCTGGAATAAGGTGTCAAGTGCTTGATTTTCTCCTATTTAACCTATAGGTTATCACTGAGTATCTCACTACTATACTTATACAAGTTTTCATTTTTTCCTTTTGATGCTTTACATAATAACTAGCTTTCACTTCACTAACTGACACTGAAAGTGTTTTCACTCCTCTCCAACAACTATTTCCACCTGTTTAGCAACAGGAGTTCCACCACTCACTAGCGCCACACTTTTTTATTTCTAATTTTCATGTGCAACGGTCATATTGCTGTGTCGGCTGCTTTATTCACATCTAGGAGTTGGCGCAATTTCTACACCTTTCTTTTATAACTCAAATAACCACTCGTTACACCCGAGGTATGCAGAATACCATCTCTGAACACACAACACATCGAACCTTGAAGCAGATGGACTACAGCAGCAGAATTTGATGTGAACAGGACAACATGAACAACATGAAAGCATGGATCCATCCTTCCTTGTATCAATGGTTCAGGCTGGTGGTGTAATGGTGTGGGGGGAATATTTTCCTGGCAAACTTTGGACCCCTTAGTACCAATTGAGTATCATTTAAACCCCACGCCCTACCTGAGTATTGTTGCTGACCATGTCCATCCCTTTCTGACTACAGTGTCCTCATCTTCTGATGGCTCCTTCCAGCAGGATAATGCACCATGTCACAAAGCTCCAATCTTCTCACCAGTGGACAATGAGGTCTCTGTACTCCAATGGCCTCCACACTCACCACATCTCATCCAATAGAGCATATTTGGAATGTGGTGGATAGCTTGTATCTTTAAATCCAGTATTTAACCCAAAAGCAAGCATTTTATATAGTGCAGCTTATGAATTCTTAGATGTGATGGCTCTATTAGTTTTCTTTTTAGGCTTTCTTTCTTCTGTTTTCTACTGGTAATCTGGGCAGTAAGTCTGTTTTTCAAATGATGCTCTCCTGCAGAATGTGTCAGTTACAGGGTTGAGACAAACCATTTACCACTGATAGGGGTGCTTACAATGATCAGCTTTTATTTATTCATGTAAAACCTTTATCCCAAAAGGTAATAAAAACTGTTGCTGTAACTGATTATAAAGTGTTAGCTGGAGTTTGGCTTCAATTTGTTAGTGTATGTACAGTGCCTTAAAAAAGTATTCACACCCCTTGAAATATTCCACATTTTTTCATGTTACAACCAAAAACGTAAATGTATTTTATTGGGATTTTATGTGATAGACCAACACAAAGTGGCTCATAATTGTGAAGTGGAAGGAAAATTATAAATGGTTTTCAAAATTTTTACAAATATGTGAAAAGTTTGGGGTGCATTTGTATTCAGTCAATACTTTGTAGAACCTCCTTTCACTGCAATTACAGCTGCAATCTTTTTGGGGATGTCTCTACCAGCTTTGCACATCTAGAGAGGGACATTTTTGCCGTCTTCTTTGTAAAATATCTCAAGCTCTGTCAGATTGGATGGAGAGCGTCTGTGAACAGCAATTTTCAAGTCTTGCCACAGATTCTCAATGGGATTTAGGTCTGGACTTTGACTGGGCCATTCTAACACATGAATATGCTTTGATCTAAACCATTCCATTGTAGCTCTGGTTGTATGTTTAGGGTCGTTGTCCTGCTGGAAGGTGAACCTCCACCCCAGTCTCAAGTCTTTTGCAGACTCTTAACAGGTTTTCTTCTAAGATTGCCCTGTATTTGGCTCCATCCATCTTCCCATCAACTCTGACCAGCTTCCCTGTCCCTGCTGAAGAAAAGCATCCCCACAACATGATGCTGCCACCACCATGTTTCACGGTGGGGATGGTGTGTTCAGGGTGATGTGCAGTGTTAGTTTTCCGCCACACATAGTGTTTTGCTTTTAGGCCAAAAAGTTCAATTTTGGTCTCATCTGATCAGATCACCTTCTTCCACATGTTTGCTGTGTCCCCCACATGGCTTATCGCAAACTGCAAACAGGACTTCTTATGACTTTCTTTCACCAATGTCTTTCTTCTTGCCACTCTTCCATAAAGTCCAGATTTGTGGAGAGCACGACTAATAGTTGTCCTGTGGACAGATTCTCCCACCTGAGCTGTGGATCTCTGCAGCTCCTCCAGAGTTACCATGGACCTCTTGGCTCTTCTCTCATGAATGCTCTCCTTGCCCGGCCTGTCAGTTTAGGTGGACGGTCATGTCTTGGTAGGTTTGCAGTTGTGCCATACTCTTTTCATTTTTGGATGATGGATTGAGCAGTGTTCAGAGAGATGTTCAAAGCTTGGGATATTTTTTTATAACCTAACCCTGCTTTATTCTTCTCCACAACTTTATCCCTGACCTGTCTGGTGTGTTCTTTGGCCTTCATGATGCTTTTTATTCACTAAGGTTCTCTAACAAACCTCTGAGAACAGCTGTATTTATACTGAGATTAAACTACACACAGGTGGACTCTATTTACTAATTAGGTGACTTCTGAAGGCAATTGGGTCCACTAGATTTTAGTTAGGGGTATCAAAGTAAAGGGGGCTGAATACAAATGCACGTCACACTTCTCAGATTTTTATAAATAAAAAAAAATTGAAAATCGTTTATCATTTTCCTTCCACTTCACAATTATGTGCCACTTTGTGTTGGTCTATCACATAAAACCCCAATAAAATACATTTACGTTTTTGTTTGTAACATGACAAAATGTGGAGAATGTCAAGAGGTATGAATACTTTTTCAAGGCACTGTAAATCTGCTAGTCTATCTAACAATCCTCTCCCCTCACACTGACAATGCTGCTGTCTAAAGGTGCCCCCTGTGCTCCTTCCAGGTGAAAGGGGGGGTCTAAAAAAAAGAAAACAAATGCAGCCACAACAACTAATAATTGGTAGGATGAAATACAGTGCCTTGCAAAAGTATTCACCCCCTTGGTATTTTTTGTGTTTTGTTGCCTCACAACCTGGAATTAACATGGATTGTTTGAGGATTTGCATCATTTAATTTACAGAACATGCCCACAACTTTGAAGATTTTTTTTTTTTTTTAATTGTGAAGCAAACAACAAATAGGACAAAATAACAGAAAAACGTCAATGTGCATAACTATTCACCCCCCTAAAGTCAATACTTTGTAGAGCCACCTTTTGCGGCTATCACAGCTCCAAGTCGCTTTGGATAAGTCTCTATGAGCTTGTCACATCTTACCACTGGGATTTTTGCCCATTCCTCCTTGCAAAACTGCTCCAGCTCCTTCAAGTTGGATGGTTTTGCGCTTGTGAACAGCAATCTTTAAGTCTGACCACAGATTTTCTATTGGATTGAGGTCTGGGCTTTGACTAGGCCATTCCAACACATTTAGATGTTTCCCCTTAAACCACTCAAGTGTTGCTTTAGCAGTGTGTTTGGGGTCATTGTCCTGCTGGAAGGTGAACCTCCATCCTAGCCTCAAATCACACACAGAGTGGTACAGGTTTTGCTCAATAATATCCCTGTATTTAGCACCGTCCATCTTTCCCTCAACTCTGACCAGTTTCCCAGTCCTGACTGCTGAAAAACATCCCCACAGCATGATGCTGCCACCACCATGTTTCACAGTGGGGATGGTGTTCTTTGGGTGATGTGATGTGTTGGGTTTGCGCCAGACATAGCGTTTTCTTTGATGGCCAAAAAGTTCAATTTAACCTCATCAGACCAGAGCACCTTCCTCCATACATTTTGGGAGTCTCCCACATGCCTTTTCACAAACTCAAAACGTGCCATTTTGTTTTTTTGCTGAAAGTAATGGCTTTCTTCTGGCCACTCTGCCATAAAGCCCAACTCTATGGAGCGTACGGCTTATTGTCGTCCTATGTACAGATACTCCATTCTCTGCTGTGGAACTCTGCAGCTCCTCCAGGGTTATCTTAGGTCTCTGTGCTGCCTCTCTGATTAATGCCCTCCTTGCCCGGTCCGTGAGTTTTGGTGTGCGGCCGTCTCTTGGCAGGTTTGCTGTTGTGCCATGTTCTTTCCATTTGGTTATGATAGATTTGATGGTGCTCCTAGGGATCATCAAAGATTTGGATATTTTTTTATAACCTAACCCTGACTTGTACTTCTCAACAACATTGTCCCTTACTTGTTTGGAGAGTTCCTTGGTCTTCATGGCAGTGTTTGGTTAGTGGTGCCTCTTGCTTAGGTGTTGCAGCCTCTGGGGCCTTTCAGAAGGGTGTGTATATGTAATGACAGATCATGTGACACTTAGATTGCACACAGGTGGACATCTTTTCACTAATTATGTGACTTCTGAAAGTAATTGGTTGCACCAGAGCTTTTTATGGGCTTCATAACAAAGGGGGTGAATACTTACGCACATGCCAATTATCAATTTTTTATTTCTGAAAAATAGTTTTATGTATATATTTTTCAAATTTTATTTCACCAACTTAGACTATTGTGTTCTGGTCCATCACATATAATTCAGATAAAAAAAGGGGGGTGAATACTTTTGCAAGGCACTGTATATTACCTTTTCTTGGTTTTGGGTTTAATACCACTTAAAGATTATGTTGCTGTTTAACGTCATACATTATATTTCTGATTAAAAAAAACGGCTTAAACGTTTGTGCAAATTGTGTGCCTGCACCATTTTTTTTTTTTTTTTTTTTTTTCTTTTCCTTATTGTACTAATAATCTTGAATGTTCCCCTATTTCATTTTCTGGTCAGACGGTTAATCTTTTACCATTTGACTGATTATTTCTAGGTTAGGTTTGTATAAAAGCAAGAAACAACATAAACCTCCCCGCAATTCTCTTTGTGAAAAGCCGCCCACGCTTTTCATGACTCATTTGATGCTATGGAATGGCGCAGAATGAAACGCACCTATCAGGAAGGTCTATACCGGCTCTGTCTCGGGAAGACGAGGTGTAGACGTTCTGTTGGTTTATTTATTCAGAGCAGAATGTTTACCGTAGGTGGGGAGACGCCGATAAATGTAAGGGAAGCAAAAAAAAAAAAAAAAGAATCGACCTCCTTGCACCAGATCAACACAAGTGACTACAAGGCACATAGAAAACAATGGTTCTCTATACAGGTCATTCACACCCCATGATATTGTGCACATGTGTGTAGCATTAACCACTTTAAGACCAGGCCCTTTGCTGCCATTTGTTGTCAGTGTTTTTTGCTAGAAAATTTCCTAGAACCCCCAAACTTGTGTGTGTGTGTGTGTGTGTGTGTGTGTGTGTATATGTATGTATATATATATATATATATATATATATATATATATATATATATATATATATATATATATATATTTTTTTTTTTAGCAGAGACCCTAGAGAATAAAATGGCCGTTATTACAAAATTTTATGTCACACTGTATTCGCATAGCGGTCTTTCAAACGCAATTTTTTTGGGAAAAAAAACTTTAATGAATGAAAAAACAAAACATTAAAGTTAGCCCAATTTTTCTTTGTATAATGTGAAAGATGATGTTACGCCGAGTAAATAGATACCTAACATGTCATTTGGGCATGCTCATGGAAACTATGGTACTTAAAAATCTCCATAGGCGTTGCTTTAAAAATGTTTACAGGTTACCTATTTAGAGTTACAGAGGAGATCTAGTGCTAGAATTATTGCTGATTGGACACAGCCGGTCACATGTAAATGCGGAAGTGCCAGTAATCCGCTCTCCTCGCCTCACACTGACAGAGTGTGTGGTGAGGAGAGCCGATCGGGGGCATCTCCTCGCAGGGGACACCCAGACAGGTAATTGAGGCACTGATCACCAGTGCCCTGATTACAGTAAAGCCCCCCAGTGCCACCAATCAGTGCCCATTAGTGATGTCAGTCAGTGCTGCTTATCCATGCCCATCAGTGCCGCCTATCCATGCCACCTATGGGTGCCGCCGCCAAGGAAAGTGATCTTGCGAGGAATCCATCGCGGAGACCACTTTTATCTTTATCCTGATCACCAGTGCCCTGATTACAGTAAAACCCTCCAGTGCCACCAATCAGTGCCCATCAGTGACACCAGTCAGTGCCCATTAGTGATGCCAGGCAGTGCTGCCCATCAGTGCCGCCCATGTGTGCCCATCAGTGCCGCCCATGTGTGCCCATCAGTGCCGCCTATCTGTGCCCATCAGTGCTGCCTATCCATGCCACCTATCAGTGCCCACCAGTGCTGCCGCCAATAAACGTGATCTTGCGATGAATCCGCCGCGGAGACCACTTTTATCTTGATGCTGATCACCAGTGCCCTGATTACAGTAAAGCCCCCTAGTGACACCAGTCAGTGCCCATTAGTGATGCCAATCAGTGCCGCCTATCCATGCCACCTATTAGTGCCCACCAGTGCTGCTGCCAATAAAAGTGATCTTGCGACGTATCCGCTTTTTATCCCAAAGAGGACCACCCACCGTTTAAGAAAATACCTGCCATAACCCCGGTATTTAACATCAAAGTACCAACGTATAATGACGGCGGGCGGTCTGGAAGTGGTTAAATAAGGAAATGCTGGTTAAAGTGCATTTTTTTTTTTTTTTTTTGTGCGTTCCAGTGCATTTTTGATGCATTTTACCGCGTTCCATTACAGTTCAGTGCAAAAAAAAACGCAGCATGTTTTACTTTTTAACTAGAACTGACCCCACTGGTGTGAACGATGCCATTGAAAACCATTAGCCCTCTATCCATGAGTTTTCCATTCAGAAAAAAAAGCCGCACTGGACGGCATGTGGTGTGAACGGTCCCTTAGTGATCTTCACACAGCTGTGTGCGTTGTCCCATAGACAACAATGCAGCTCAGATCAGTAACAGACATGGAGTTGTGTTTAATATCATGTTTCAGGGGTCTATAAGACAGCAGTTTGTGGTACAGACTGGGGTGGGATTGGCTCCACCATCCTGTTGAGGGTCCGAAATCTTGTGAGAAAATTCTAAAGCGTTGTGTAGTGTGGAAGTGATAGAATCGTCTGTGTGGGGTCATGAGCCGAAACAAAACCACTTCTTTTTATGTTCTTGTACCTTCTATCTCGGGGACCCTTCTCCCCTCATTTCTTATCAGTGTCAGGAACTAAGGGTGGGGGGAAACCTCATCAATGGGGTCCCAATTTCTGTATTTTTGGGGACAAAGCGATGTTGTGTAACTCCAGGAATGTCAGAAGGAGACATGCCGAGTAATATGCAATCTTCCTCTGACTGGTTGGATTTCATGGCTGCTCCTTGATAAACGCACAAAGTCCGGAACGAATATAACACAATCATAAAACCTCCTGTGTTCTCCGACTGGAGGAAGTGACTGATCCCGAGTGTGTTCTCTCCTCTACAGATTGACACAGTGATCGTATTTGTCATATGTGGAGGCAAGAACACTTCCAGAATATTTTTATTGAAAGTCGAACTCTCGGCGGGTATAAAAGAAACACATTAAAGTGATTGTAAAGGGAAATAAAAACAAAAAAATAACAAACATGTTATACTTACCTCCACTGTGCAGCTGGTTTTGCACAGAGTGGCCCCCAAACATCCTGAGAGGTCCCCCAGCGGCTCCTCCCCGCATCTGTTAATCCCCTCTGAGAAGCGATTCCCTGAGGGGGTTACCTTGCAGGCGCACTCCCAAGTCCAGCATTTGGGCTCCGAATGCAGGACTCGGCCCCGCCCCCCAGCGCTCGCATCATTGGATCTGATTGACAGTTGCAGGAGCCAATGGCTGCGCTGCTATCAGTCTATCCAATCAAGAGCCAAGCACCCCGGGCAGAGAGACAGGACGTCCCTGCCGGGTCAAGTTTCAGGGTTCAGGTAAGTAAAACGGGGGGGGGGGTCACCGGCAGATGCTTTTTCACCTTAATGCATAGAATGCATTAAGGTGAAAAAAACACAAACATTTACAACCCCTTTAAGTCTGGCTTCACACTGAGGAGGTTTTCAGGCATTTTAGCGCTAGAAATAGCCTCTAAATAACACCTGAAAACCGCCTCCCATTCATTTCAGTGTGACATTTCACACCGGGACGGTGCGCCTGCTGGACATTCTAAAAAATCTTGCAAGCAGCATCTTTGGGGCGGTGAAGGAACGGTGTATACAGCGCTCCCAGAACCCCCCTGCCCATTGAAATGAATGGGCAGCTCTTCCAAAGCGCCTGAAAAAGCGCTGCAGAAGCACCACAAAACACCACCCCTTCGGCCACTACCGGGGGGAGGTTAAAAGCGCCCTGCTAGTGACCGAAAAGCACCGCTAAAATGAGCGGCACTTTAGAGCTAACGTCGGCAGCCCCAGTGTGCAAGTAGCCTAAGGTGTCCTTAACCCCCACTAGGCACTTTTACCCTCCCCCCTTCTTGCCCAGGCCAATTTTCAGCGCTGTCACACTTTGAATGACAATTGTGCAGTTATAAAACACTGTACCCAAATTTAATTTTTTTTTTTTTTTTTTTTTATGGATGAGCGAGTTTGGGGTGGAGGAACTTGACTGGCCTGCACAGACTCCTGACCTCAACCCTATAGAACACCTTTGGGATGAATTAGAGCGGAGACTGTGAGCCAGGCCCTCTCGTCCAACATCAGTGCCTGACCTCACAAATGCCCTTCTGGAGGAATGGTAAAACATTCCCATAGACACACTCCTAAACCTTGTGGACGGCCTTCCCAGAAGAGTTGAAGCTGTTATAGCCGCAAAGGATGGGCCAACTCAATATTGAACTCTACGGACTAAGACTGGAATGCCATTAAAGTTCATGTGCGTGTTAAGGCAGGCGTCCCAATACTTTTGGTAACAGTGTATAGTAATTATTAGTAGGGGTTCACTGAGTCAAGAAAGTGATTTAAAGGGTTCCTCCATACTAAAACAGTTGGGGAAGGTTGATCTGAGAGATTGAGTGTGTCCTGTAGGTTTACCCATCCTATAATGTAATGTGTGCTGCTTTTACTAATCGATCTCAGAGTTTCTCACCCCTGCTTTTCAGGGATGAAAAACGGAGAGATTGGTCTCTCTGTACAAAGCTCTGTGTTGATTGTCAACACAGAGCTCTGGGCTGTGATTGAACACAGCCAATTAGCAGGTCCCGGGCATGAATCGTTTGGGCAGAATTTGCTGACAGGCTCCCAGTGTGTACAATCTCAGCGGGTGCCAGCCGGGGATGGGTGGGTGGGTGGGCACTCATGTGAGCGCCATAAACCTGGAAATAGGCAGTGACATACGGGTACATCGCTTTGCCTACCCTGCCTGCCCGCCCACAGTACATTGCAGGTGGGCGGGCAAATAAAAAAAAAAAAAATAAATAAAGACACATACATTACATACTCATCTTTATGCTGCAGTTGTCTCAGGTTGACTATAAGCCTGAGAACTGAACGATCACATGACCACTGATCACTCAGTTCTCAGTCTCCTTGGAGCGGAGAGTAGTGACTGTTGGTCTCTGCTCTGCCCCTCCGGCGCTCACTGGAGCCACAGGGCTGGAGAGGGGGTGGGCGCAGCCGGGTGGATCCTGCCAAAATGGTTGGGATCCTTCCAGAGCCCTGAGTGGCTCTGTGACGTCGGCTGACGGCAAGCTTTCGCCAGCTGTCCGTTGACTTACTTAAGAGAAGGATTAAAAAAAACAATTATACTAACCTACTTCACCCACATATGAATATTGTC
Source organism: Aquarana catesbeiana (assembly GCF_042186555.1). Classification (NCBI taxonomy): domain Eukaryota; kingdom Metazoa; phylum Chordata; class Amphibia; order Anura; family Ranidae; genus Aquarana; species Aquarana catesbeiana. The sequence continues at coordinate 766,713,630 of NC_133325.1, read as the reverse complement.
TAATTTTAAGCAAATTTGAATAAATGTTCTATTTTACAAAAAAATATGCTGTGCCTTAAAAGTCCCAGGCTTATACTATTGGTATAGTTTTGATGCAGTTGTACAAACCTAGATGAGTGCATCATCAGTGCAATGCCGCATCAGTCCCCCGCTGTCTCTAAGACTGAGAACTGAGCAATCAAACACCCAGTGATCGCTCAGGTCTCAGTCTTCAGTGAGCAGGGAGCGGAACTGTCAGTCACCAGCTCTCTGCTCTGCCGGGCTGTGGAGGGGGTGGGAGCGGCTGGCGCAGGCTTTCGGTGGATCGCTAAGAGGCTAAACAAGCAGCTGGTCCAGGCATCTGGGTGAATCCCGACATTAAAGTCGTTATCTCTCCAGAGTCTGGACTGGCTGGGTGAAGTCGGCCAACAGTGTGCTTTAGCCTGCTGAATACGGGTCACAGGGGGGGCAGGACAAAGTTTTCGGGGCGACTAATGAGCATAGGGCAGCCCATAAAGTGAATGCAGTGAAATCGCACAAAACAAAAGTGTGAATGGAGCCTAAAACTGAATTCTGGGGATGAAAAGTCTTCACCCTTTCAGTGGGTCCCCCTCCCTACTGCAAGGGGCACTGCTTGTTAGGGGATAATGAATAAGGGGACATGCTTGCCTTATTCCTCGCTCCTACAAGCTCCCTCCGCTTCGTGCGACTGCTCCCCTAAAGTCTCTCTGTTTCTCTGCCCGGCCGGTCGCAGTTCTCAGATATCATTGCACACAATGTAGGACCTGCAGTCTTGCATTGTACAGAAGAATTCCAAGGGCCTGTCCACAACCTGGGAGCGCTAGACTGCAGAGAAGAGTGCCAACTGCTAGGGGAACAAGGTAGGTATGTTCATTTATTGCCTCCTAGGTAAAATGAGCAGTTAATGTTTGCAGTGGGGATGGGGACCCACTCCAAGTGTAAATCCCCCCCTCCCCCAAATCCTCCCTTCCCCCTCCACTTTAAACCTGGAGTACCACCGGTGATCTGAGTTGTGTTTGCAGTAGGAAGGGGTTACCGGAGATTCTGAAGGTAATACTTTCGAGAAACAATAGCGCTTGTATTGCAGCTGCCAGCATGCGTGTTAACATGGGTGGGGGGGGGGGGGGGGGGGGGGGGATTTCCAGGACTTCATTATGACACAACAGCTGAAATCTCCATTTGTGTTCATCATGAGTAGTCCTGGGGGAGCATTACATGTAATGTGTTTTACAGTGAGATCCACGAGGCGGACACGGGGGAATACGTTCTATTCATCTGTCACTTCCTGCCACAGCTGTACAATAACCTTCTACTCCACCAAGATGGATGAACAGACTGCGGATGACAGCAGACACCCGGCATTGTACAGCTCAATGAGGATTATGGGACTTCTAAGGAATTCTACACACAACAGATCCAACTACCACCCACTCACAGCCTCCCCGATCACTACCATACCAGTCCTATGATCCCTGATCACCAACCATACCAGTCCTATGATCCCCGATCACCACCATACCAGTCCTATTATCCCCGATCACCACCATACCAGTCCTATGATCCCCGATCACCACCATACCAGTCCTATTATCCCTGATCACCACCATACCAGTCCTATTATCCCTGATCACCGCCATACCAGTCCTATTATCCCCGATCACCACCATACCAGTCCTATGATCCCTGATCACCACCATACCAGTCCTATGATCCCTGATCACCACCATACCAGTCCTATTATCCCTGATCACCACCATACCAGTCCTATGATCCCCGATCACCACCATACCAGTCCTATGATCCCCGATCACCGCCATACCGGTCCTATTATCCCCGATCACCGCCATACCGGTCCTGTTCTCCCCGATTACCGCCATACCGGTCCTATTATCCCCGATTACCGCCATACCGGTCCTATTATCCCTGATCACCACCATACCAGTCCTATTATCCCTGATCACCACCATACCAGTCCTATTATCCCCGATCACCACCATACCAGTCCTATTATCCCCGATCACCACCATACCAGTCCTATTATCCCCGATCACCACCATACCGGTCCTGTTCTCCCCGATCACCGCCATACCGGTCCTATTATCCCCGTTCACCGCCATACCGGTCCTATTATCCCTGATTACCACCATACCAGTCTTATTATCTCTGATCACCGCCATACCAGTCCTATGATCCCCGATCACCACCATACCAGTCCTATTATCACTGATCACTGCCACACCAGTTGTAGTGTCCCTGATCACCACCACAGCAGTCAGTGTGTCATTATAAGGACTTAGTGGACTGAGATCTGATCATAGTGTGTCTTCAGTGAGCATACTGTATGTTATCATTCGTAACCCCCCCCCCCCCCCCAAATCTGACTTTTTAGTTGTTGGCGACTCTGGAGCGTTAAAGTGGAACTAAGATTATTTGCCCTGATCACCGCCACAGCACTAGCCTTATACAGCACATAGGAAGATGGCACAAAGCACTACATGCACTTTGTCCCCTGGGGAACAGAACACATTAATAATATCTGAAGTGAGATGTCATCTTTATAGCAGACTTAAACTTAAAGTGAAAAATTTGCTAGCAGGTAGAGATTTTGGGTTGAAGAGACTTTAGTCTACTGCTCTTCTAAAGATACAATCACAGTGCAGTGTACCCTCCCTACCCATCCCGGGAATCTGTAATATGCAGAGAATGGAGACAGGTGTCAGGGTGATGCATCTCTAGCTCACATGCACAGGAAATACATCATCGGTGATTAAGTATGGGAGAGCTGGGCGGAAGGAAGACCGAGAAGATGGCGGCGGCCTGCAGGGGACTGATCACAGACCTTGTATCGCTGCAGGAGGGTACACTAGTAGGTAATTCTGACATAAATTGCAAGTACGGTACTCTGCGCAAATACTCTTAGTTCCACTTTAACTCTCCAGATCCACCAAAAACTAAAAAGTCAGATTGGGGGGGAAGTTTACGAATGATAACATACAGTATGCTCACTGAAGACACACTATGATCAGATCCCAGTCCACCAAGTCCTTATGATGACACACTGACTGCTGTGGCGGTGATCAGGAACACTGCAATGTTCCTTACATTGGTGATCATGAGAAGAATGTCCCTTACATTGGTGATCAGTGAGAAGAATGCCCTTACATTGGTGATCAGTGGGAAGAATGTTCCTTACATTGGTGATCAGTGAGAAGAATGTTCCTTACATTGGTGATCAGTGTGAAGAATGTCCCTTACATTGGTGATCAGTGGGAAGAATGTTCTTTACATTGGTGATCAGTGGGAAGAATGTTCCTTACATTGGTGATCAGTGAGAAGAATGTCCCTTACATTGGTGATCAGTGAGAAGAATGTTCCTTACATTGGTGATCAGTGAGAAGAATGTCCCTTACATTGGTGATCAGTGAGAAGAATGTTCCTTACATTGGTGATCAGTGAGAAGAATGTTCTTTACATTGGTGATCAGTGGGAAGAATGTTCCTTACATTGGTGATCAGTGTGAAGAATGTCCCTTACATTGGTGATCAGTGAGAAGAATGTTCTTTACATTGGTGATCAGTGAGAAGAATGTCCCTTACATTGGTGATCAGTGAGAAGAATGTTCTTTACATTGGTGATCAGTGGGAAGAATGTTCCTTACATTGGTGATCAGTGAGAAGAATGTTCCTTACATTGGTGATCAGTGTGAAGAATGTTCCTTACATTGGTGATCAGTGTGAAGAATGTTCCTTACATTGGTGATCAGTGAGAAGAATGTTCCTTACATTGGTGATCAGTGGGAAGAATGTTCCTTACATTGGTGATCATGAGAAGAATGTCCCTTACATTGGTGATCAGTGAGAAGAATGTCCCTTACATTGGTGATCAGTGAGAAGAATGTCTCTTACATTGGTGATCAGTGAGAAGAATGTCCCTTACATTGGTGATCAGTGAGAAGAATGTCTCTTACATTGGTGATCAGTGAGAAGAATGTCCCTTACATTGGTGATCAGTGGGAAGAATGTTCCTTACATTGGTGATCAGTGAGAAGAATGTTCCTTACATTGGTGATCAGTGGGAAGAATGTTCCTTACATTGGTGGTCAGTGGGAAGAATGTTCCTTACATTGGTGGTCAGTGGGAAGAATGTTCCTTACATTGGTGATCAGTGAGAAGAATGTCTCTTACATTGGTGATCAGTGGAAAGGAATGTTCCTTACATTGGTGGTCAGTGAGAAGAATGTCCCTTACATTGGTGATCAGTGAGAAGAATGTTCCTTACATTGGTGATCAGTGAGAAGAATGTTCCTTACATTGGTGATCAGTGAGAAGAATGTCTCTTACATTGGTGGTCAGTGGGAAGAATGTTCCTTACATTGGTGATCAGTGAGAAGAATGGTCCTTACATTGGTGATCAGTGAGAAGAATGTCTCTTACATTGGTGATCAGTGAGAAAAATGTTCCTTACATTGGTGGTCAGTGAGAAGAATGTCCCTTACATTGGTGATCAGTGAGAAGAATGGTCCTTACATTGGTGATCAGTGAGAAGAATGGTCCTTACATTGGTGATCAGTGAGAAGAATGTTCCTTACATTGGTGATCAGTGGGAAGAATGTTCCTTACATTGGTGGTCAGTGAGAAGAATGTTCCTTACATTGGTGATCAGTGAGAAGAATGTCCCTTACATTGGTGATCAGTGAGAAGAATGGTCCTTACATTGGTGATCAGTGAGAAGAATGGTCCTTACATTGGTGATCAGTGAGAAGAATGTTCCTTACATTGGTGATCAGTGGGAAGAATGTTCCTTACATTGGTGGTCAGTGGGAAGAATGTTCCTTACATTGGTGATCAGTGAGAAGAATGTCCCTTACATTGGTGATCAGTGTGAAGAATGTTCCTTACATTGGTGATCAGTGTGAAGAATGTTCCTTACATTGGTGATCAGTGAGAAGAATGTTCCTTACATTGGTGATCAGTGAGAAGAATGTCCCTTACATTGGTGATCAGTGAGAAGAATGTTCATTACATTGGTGATCAGTGAGAAGAATGGTCCTTACATTGGTGATCAGTGGGAAGAATGTCCCTTACATTGGTGATCAGTGAGAAGAATGTTCCTTACATTGGTGATCAGTGAGAAGAATGTTCCTTACATTGGTGATCAGTGGGAAGAATGTTCCTTACATTGGTGGTCAGTGAGAAGAATGTTCCTTACATTGGTGATCAGTGAGAAGAATGGTCCTTACATTGGTGATCAGTGAGAAGAATGTTCCTTACATTGGTGATCAGTGGGAAGAATGTTCCTTACATTGGTGATCAGTGGGAAGAATGTTCCTTACATTGGTGGTCAGTGAGAAGAATGTTCCTTACATTGGTGGTCAGTGAGAAGAATGTTCCTTACATTGGTGATCAGTGAGAAGAATGCTCATTACATTGGTGATCAGTGGGAAGAATGTTCCTTACATTGGTGATCAGTGAGAAGAATGTCTCTTACATTGGTGATCAGTGAGAAGAATGTCCCTTACATTGGTGATCAGTGAGAAGAATGTCCCTTACATTGGTGATCAGTGGGAAGAATGCTCCTTACATTGGTGATCAGTGGGAAGAATGTTCCTTACATTGGTGATCAGTGAGAAGAATGTCTCTTACATTGGTGATCAGTGAGAAGAATGTCCCTTACATTGGTGATCAGTGAGAAGAATGTCCCTTACATTGGTGATCAGTGGGAAGAATGTTCCTTACATTGGTGATCAGTGAGAAGAATGTCTCTTACATTGGTGATCAGTGAGAAGAATGTCCCTTACATTGGTGATCAGTGAGAAGAATGTCCCTTACATTGGTGATCAGTGTGAAGAATGTCCCTTACATTGGTGATCAGTGAGAAGAATGTCTCTTACATTGGTGATCAGTGGGAAGAATGTCCCTTACATTGGTGATAAGTGAGAAGAATGTCCCTTACATTGGTGATAAGTGAGAAGAATGTTCCTTACATTGGTGATCAGTGGGAAGAATGTCCCTTACATTGGTGATCAGTGAGAAGAATGTTCCTTACATTGGTGATCAGTGAGAAGAATGTTCCTTACATTGGTGATCAGTGAGAAGAATGTTCCTTACATTGGTGATCAGTGAGAAGAATGTTCCTTACATTGGTGATCTGTGGGAAGAATGTTCCTTACATTGGAGGTCAGTGAGAAGAATGTTCCTTACATTGGTGATCAGTGGGAAGAATGTTCCTTACATTGGTGATCAGTGAGAAGAATGTCTCTTACATTGGTGATCAGTGAGAAGAATGTTCCTCACATTGGTGATCAGTGGGAAAAATGCTCCTTACATTGGTGATCAGTGTGAAGAATGTTCCTTACATTGGTGATCAGTGAGAAGAATGTTCCTTACATTGGTGATCAGTGAGAAGAATGTCCCTTACATTGGTGATCAGTGGGAAGAATGTTCCTTACATTGGTGATCAGTGAGAAGAATGTTCCTTACATTGGTGATCTGTGGGAAGAATGTTCCTTACATTGGAGGTCAGTGAGAAGAATGTTCCTTACATTGGTGATCAGTGGGAAGAATGTTCCTTACATTGGTGATCAGTGAGAAGAATGTCTCTTACATTGGTGATCAGTGAGAAGAATGTTCCTCACATTGGTGATCAGTGGGAAAAATGCTCCTTACATTGGTGATCAGTGTGAAGAATGTTCCTTACATTGGTGATCAGTGAGAAGAATGTCTCTTACATTGGTGATCAGTGAGAAAAATGTTCCTTACATTGGTGATCAGTGAGAAGAATGTTCCTTACATTGGTGATTAGTGAGAAAAATGTCCCTTACATTGGTGATAAGTGAGAAGAATGTCCCTTACATTGGTGATCAGTGAGAAGAATGTCCCTTACATTGGTGATCAGTGTGAAGAATGTCCCTTACATTGGTGATCAGTGAGAAGAATGTCTCTTACATTGGTGATCAGTGGGAAGAATGTCCCTTACATTGGTGATAAGTGAGAAAAATGTCCCTTACATTGGTGATAAGTGAGAAGAATGCTCCTTACATTGGTGATCAGTGAGAAGAATGTCCCTTACATTGGTGATCAGTGGGAAGAATGTCCCTTACATTGGTGATAAGTGAGAAGAATGTTCCTTACATTGGTGATCAGTGAGAAGAATGTCTCTTACATTGGTGATCAGTGGGAAGAATGTCCCTTACATTGGTGATAAGTGAGAAAAATGTCCCTTACATTGGTGATAAGTGAGAAGAATGCTCCTTACATTGGTGATCAGTGAGAAGAATGTCCCTTACATTGGTGATCAGTGGGAAGAATGTCCCTTACATTGGTGATAAGTGAGAAGAATGTTCCTTACATTGGTGATAAGTGAGAAGAATGTTCCTTACATTGGTGATCAGTGAGAAGAATGTCCCTTACATTGGTGGTCAGTGAGAAGAATGTTCCTTACATTGGTGATAAGTGAGAAGAATGTCCCTTACATTGGTGATAAGTGAGAAGAATGTTCCTTACATTGGTGATCAGTGGGAAGAATGTCCCTTACATTGGTGGTCAGTGAGAAGAATGTTCCTTACATTGGTGATAAGTGAGAAGAATGTCCCTTACATTGGTGATAAGTGAGAAAAATGTTCCTTACATTGGTGATCAGTGGGAAGAATGTTCCTTACATTGGTGATCAGTGGGAAGAATGTCCCTTACATTGGTGATCAGTGAGAAGAATGTTCCTTACATTGGTGATCAGTGAGAAGAATGTCTCTTACATTGGTGATCAGTGAGAAAAATGTTCCTTACATTGGTGGTCAGTGGGAAGAATGCTCCTTAGAAGAGGGGGGTGTTCTCTAGTCTTGCAGGGGAGATCTAGACAGGGCGGGCAACAGAGTCAGTGTTGTCGGCTCATCACAGCAAGTTAGTTTCCTTTTTTCTTTTTAGAATACTTTTTAGTGGTCTTCTCACTCTTTCTGCATTAGAAAAGAATTAAGTATATACAATATTTCTCCTGAATCTGATTTATGCTTTTTGTAGCCTGATTACTTTTTTTTTTTCTATTTTTTTGTTTAATAGAGAACTGAATGCAAAATCCAAAGAGCTCCTTCTGCAGATCTCCGAAGCTGGGAAACCTGCAAGCAGTGAGTACGGGGATCGGGGTTTACATCAATGTATAGTTAATGGACCTCTACAGAGAGGAGGGGGAAGGGATGAGCCAAGTGCTAAAGCTCAACTCCGGACAACTAGGAAAATCCTTCCATGTAATCCGATGTTCTAAAAAAGATAAACCTTTCCTTGGTAAAACTGGCCATTGATGGTTTGAATCTCAGCTGGTTCAGCAGGGACCGGCTGATATTCAAACCATCTACGGGCAGGCTGATTGTACCCAAATTGATCCATTGATTGTCTTGGTACAACCAGCATGCTGGATTTTTAGGATACTCAACGTGCCCCCCTGCCAGGAGAACACAATAGTTCCCCCAGAGGGATTCCCTTATCAACACTGACTGTGTTGATGGGGTAGTTGAGTGATTTTCCTGCAAGAAAAGAAAATCATATCATCTATGACTGGCTTAAAACATTAAGATTGTTGTTGCTGGCTTCCTTTTGAAATGCTGCTTTGCCTGGCTGTTATACCAAGCCTCTGGCTTCAGCTCTTTTTCTGTCATTCACCAATTCACCAAGAACAAATGTGTGTGTGTGTGTGTATATATATATACGCAGTATCTCACAAAAGTGAGTACACCCCTCACATTTTTGTAAATATTTTCTTCTATCTTTTCATGTGACAACACTGAAGAAATGACACTTTGCTACAATGTAAAGTAGTGAGTGTACAGCTTGTATAACAGTGTAAATTTGCTGTCCCCTCAAAATAACTCAACACACAGTCATTAATGTCTAAACCGCTGGCAACAAAAGTGAGTACACCCCTAAGTGAAAATGTCCAAATTGGTCCCAAAGTGTCAATATTTGTGCGGCCACCATTATTTTCCAGCACTGCCTTAACCCTCTTGGGCATGGAGTTCACCAGAGCTTCACAGGTTTCCACTGGAGTCCTCTTCCACTCCTCCATGATGACATCACAGAGCTGGTGGATGTTAGAGCCCTTGGGCTCCTCCACCTTCCATTTGAAGATGCCCCACAGATGCTCAATAGGGTTTAGGTCTGGAGACATGCTTGGCCAGTCCATCACCTTTACCCTCAGCTTCTTTAGTAAGGCAGTGGTCATCTTGGAGGTGTGGTTGGGGTCGTTATCATGTTGGAATACTGCCCTGCGGCCCAGTCTCCGAATTGAGGGGCTCATGCTCTGCTTCAGTATGTCACAGTACATGTTGGCATTCATGGTTCTCTCAATGAACTGTAGCTCCCCAGTGCTGGCAGCACTCATGCAGGCCCAGACCATGACACTCCCACCACCATGCTTGACTGTAGGCAAGACACACTTGTCTTTGTACTCCTCACCTGCTCCACACACGCCTGACACCATCTGAACCAAATAAGTTTATCTTGGTCTCATCAGACCACAGGACATGGTTCCAGTAATCCATGTCCTTAGTCTGCTTGTCTTCAGCAAACTGTTTGGGGGCTTTCTTGTGCATCATCTTCAGAAGAGGCTTCCTTCTGGGACGACAGCCATGCAGACCAATTTGATGCAGTGTGTGGTGTATGGTCTGAGCACTGACAGGGGAGGGAAAATGGCCAATTGGGTCCAATTTGGACATTTTCACTTAGTGGTGTACTCACTTTTGTTGCCAGCAGTTTAGACATTAATGGCTGTGTGTTGAGTTATTTTGAGGGGACAACAAATTTACACTGTTATACAAGCTGTACACTCACTACTTTACATTGTAGAAATGTGTCATTTCTTCAGTGTTGTCACATGAAAAGATTAAAATTAAAAAAGAATAAAATATTTACAAAAATGTGAGGGGTGTACTCACTTTTGTGAGATACTGTGTGTGTGTGTGTGATATAAATATATATACACACACTATATTGTCAAAAGTATTGGGACACCTGCCTTTACACGCACATTAATTTTAATGGCGTATTAGTCCGTAGGGTTCAATATTGAGTTGGCCCACCCTTTGCAGCTATAACAGCTTCAACTCTTCTGGGAAGGCTGTCCACAAGGTTTAGGAGTGTGTCTATGGGAACGTTTGACCATTCTTCCAGAAGCGCATGTGTGAGGTCAGGTACACACGATAGGATTTTCCGATGGAGAATGTGTGATAGGACCTTGTTTTCGGAAATTCCGACCATGTGTAGGCTCCATCACACATTTTCCATCGGAATTTCCGACACACAAAGTTTCAGAGCTTTGTGTCGGAAATTCCGATCGTGTGTACACAAATCCGACAGACAAAGTGCCACGCATGCTCAGAATAAATTATAAGAGATGAAAGCTATTGGCTACTGCCCCGTTTATAGTCCCGACGTACGTGTTTTACATCACCGCGCTCAGAACGATCGGATTTTCCGACAACTTTGTGTGACCGTGTGTATGCAAGACAAGTTTGAGCAAACATCCGTCGGAAAAAATCCATGGACTTTGTTGTCGGAATGTCCGATCAATGTCCGACCGTGTGTACGGGGCATAAGACTGGGATGCCAGTAAAGTTTACGTTCGTGTAAAGGCAGGTATCCCAATACTTTTGGTAATCTAATGTATGTGTAATTTACTAATCAATCGATCTCTAAGTTTTTCATCCCTGCTTTTCAGGGATAAGAAACGGAGAGATTGGTCTCTCTGCACAGAGCTCTGTGTTGATTGTCAACACAGAGTGTATATATATATATATATATATATATATATATATATATAATGTGTATATAATATATATTGTCCAATCTACACTATACAGGGTTGTACGGTGTATTATACTATGTACTATATTTTGTATAACAATCTACACTATTTAGAGCCTTAACAATCAAGGTGCCACTTATCAAAAATGTTAACCTTAAAATTATACTAGCTGCATAAATGACCACATTAGGAATGTCATTTATCATGCAGTCGGTTCATACAAAGTTGTCAAATCTTCAGCGAATGACAGCCCTTATACCAGGCTAACTTACGTAGCACAGGATGGAATATGTTAAATCTACAATAAGACCGATGTGTGTGTGTATATATATATATATATATAGAGTGCAGGGGATATAACTGCTGAATTTGTTTTTTTTTTTTTTCTTAAGGTCCCCCCCTTTCCTGGGCGACCGTATCTTTAGATCTGTTCAGGAAGAACCCATCGGGGAGGCAAAGCTTTCCGCTCAGCTCTTCGTCTGGATCGGTCAGCGCTCAGGTAGGTACCCAGGTGTCAAAGAACCTTAATAACTGTTTCATAGTTTCAGTAGGTTGTGAAAAGAGATGTCAAATGAAGGTGTTCTATTGGAGATTTTCCAGCTTCCTTGCTACGAAGGGACTGCATGTTGTAATTTTGTTGCCTCTCTTCTGCAGCAGGACACATGGAGTCCTAGACTACACATTGAATCCTAAATCTGGTAACCTTCGACCTTTCCCTTTTTAGATACTTCCTTAAAGTGCAGCTCCACCTAAAAGGGGAATTTCCACTTGTTTGCCCCTCCCGCCTCCTCCCCCTCCACTGCCACATTGGCACTTGGGGGGGGGGGGGGCACCTGGTTTACCTGCCGCTGCGTTCTGAGCCCGAAGTTCGCCCTGCCCCCCTCCTTCCCCCGCAGTCTTCTGGGACACATCACAGGTCCCAGGAGACTACGGAACAATTCACAAGGCACAGCAGGAAACAAGGCGTCACTTCCTGTTTCCCTTACTTGCTATGCCACCACCTGCACCCGAAGCCGATTGAAGAATCACCTCGGGGTGCCGACATCGCGGGCTCCTGGACAGGTAAGTGTACTTATATTAAAAGTCAGCAGCTACAGTATTTGTAGCTGCTGACTTTAATTTTTTTGTGGGGGAGGGGGGGGGAGCCTGGAGTTCCTCTTTAAGCAGCATGTTATGTTTTTTTTGTTTTTTACTGTCTTTTTTTTAGCGCTCTGGATTTGGGATCACAGCAATTCTGCCCGTAATCCCAAATCACCGCAGAATATGTGATGCGCTTTTCGATATAATTATTCTTTAATTCTTCTTTCACCCCCATTCATTCTTTCACCCCAAATACGATGCAGTTTGCCACGCAATGTGATCGCAGAAAAATGGGAGTTTTAAAAACACGCCACACTTGACGCCCAAATAGGAGCATGAGCTTCATTTTGGGGCATTTAGGGCAGCCTATAAAGTGAATTGGATGCTCTGTGTGTGACACGCAAAATCGCATGCTGACTGCTTAGCCAAAATTGCAAGCAGGAACACTTTTTTTTTTTCTTTTCCCGCTACATGAAAGTATGAGAACTGGTTCACACCGAATGCAGTCCTGTGCAGTTTTTTTTTTCTGCATCAAAAACATAGACAGTAGATTATATGAGTTCCAATGGCATAGTTCACACCAGTGCCATCCGTTCCAGTGCAGAAAAAAAGTAGAAATTTTTTTTTCTGAATTGAACTGGAGTCAAAATGCATCAATAAATGCACCGGAACGTATCAAAAACGCACCAGAATTTATCACAAAACCAGGAAACCTTGGAAAAAAGAAAAAACAATTAGGGGAAAAAACACACTGGAATGAATTAAAAAAGCATGAAAAACACACATGTAGAAACGCATCTGGACTGAGCTTTTGTGCTGTAAGCAAAAATGTGTACAGAACGCATCCAGAGTAGGGTTGCAACGATACCGATCTATTTACTCGGCGTAACATCATCTTTTATATTTTACCCAAAAAATTGTTTTATATGAGTTCTATATTTGTTTTTGTTTTTTTTGTGCATTACAATTCATTAAATTGTATTTTTCGTTTGAAAAATCGCTGTGCAAATACTGTGTGACATAAAAAATGGCGGGTCACTGTTTTATTCTCTAGGGCTTTTGCTTAAAAAAAATATATATTTTATATATATATATATATATATATATATATATATATATATATATATATATATATATATATATATATATATATATATGTTTGGAGGTTCTGAGTAATTTTCCAGCAAAACAATTATGATTTTTACATGTAGGAGAGAAATGGCAGAATTGGCCTGATAGGGAAGTAGTCAATCCTTTCAGTGTGGGCACATCCCCACTGCAAGGGATCGTTTTTCTTTTTTCTGCCCGGAGTTGGGCTTTAATGGCGACGGAGTGTATTTTTGAAAATTTTACCCCTTATTACGCACATATCAGCATATTGGTAGTGCTACATACTGGGGTTGATTTACTAAAATCTGGTGCAGATCTGCATGGTAGCCAATCAGCTTCTAACATGAGCTTTTTTAGTTAAGCTTTGACAAAAAAAAAAAACCTGGAAGCTGATTGGTTACCATGCACAGCTGCACCAGATTTTGCACCATGCAGTTTTAGTAGATCATCCTCATTGTTTATGCTCTGCACTCGCTCTTACTGAGTAGACCTGTTTGGCTCGGACAGCTTGGCCTCATTTCATGTCTGCAGATGTGTCCCAGTTTCCTTTTGTCTGGTTTCCTCATTTGTCTTAGAGGAAGATGTTTCCTTCTCATTCCGCCACTGTTTGTGGACGATCGTTTTTTTTTTTTTTTTTTCTTCGTAGCGGGGGCAGCTAAAGTGAAATGTCATTTGTGTTCTTCATTCCAGTTCTTGTTTGTGGAACCAAATGAATTGAAATCCTTTACGGTCCCGGTGCCGGTGCCAGCGAAGAAAGTGGAAATGGACCGCACCGTGATGCCCTGCGGCACCGTGGTCACCACCATCACCTCCGTGACATCCAAACCACGGCTGGAGAGCAAGAGTCCCGGGAGCCACTCCGAAAAATCATCCGGTAGGTTGGGAAACGCAGACACAAATTCCACCCAGTGTGCAGACTTGGGAACTCCTCTCTGAGATCTCCCCTGTAGAGTCCCCAGCAGATTGCATTTTGCGTGTAATAAACTTCATTGGATGCAAGTGTTGTATTTTTGATGCGTTTTTACGTGCGTTTTGCTTCTTTTTTTTTTTTTACCTCCATAACAAATTGTGTATAGTTGGTTGTTAAGGAGTGGGCCGCCACATCCTTAACAACAGATAAGTCATCGAGTGTAAAAAAGAGTAAGAGCAATAAAAAAAATTGCCACAAAAACTGCGTGGGGTTCCTCCCCCCCCCCCCCCCCCCCTCCCCCAATCCATAACATGCTCTTTTGATCTTGTATGGATTTTGAGGGGAACCCAAGGCAAAAAAATAAAAAATTGCGTGCCCCCCCCCCCCCCCCCCAAAATCCATACCAAAATTGTATGGTTCAGGGGGCAGGGGCTACTCGCTCGTTCCCTCCCTGTCCTGGCCTGCCAGGCTACATGCTGGGATAAAAAGGTTATTTATGGGAATTAAATGTGTAGGACTGCCAACATCCATAAAACATGAGAAAAAAAGAGCATGCAACAAGTGTACCAGGGGCCGCCCCCCTTGGACTTTTAAGGCAGAAATAAAGGTAATGGAGTAAATAAAAGGCAACCATGTGCCACTTTTATTGAGTACACAGCATCCGATAAATTTTGTAGTCATAAACAATCACATTAAAATATACAAAAAGTACACCAATGAACCAGTTAATACATAGACATATATATCAAACCCAAAGCTAATAATCCAGGCACTTCCAGAGTCGAGCTGAGGTCAGTCCATGAAGTTTTGTAGCATACATCCTGACAGGTTTCGGAAATTTTATTGGTTCATATTTTCCTTCATCAGGGGAGATTTATACTTGCGTGACTTTATCTTTATCTGCAACATATATATAGTTACATAGTATTTGTACAATAGTACATAAAAAAACAAGTGATTTTACATAATGAGCTATATAATATTTAGGCTTAAAGGTACTTCGGTTTCATTGAAAAGACATGGGGGAATGGTAAAAACAATTGCGGGGAATCCCACGTGGGCTGAAAGAGTCTGCATAGACACAAAGATGGACAAGCATGCAACCCAGAGGAGGCCACTGATTCACATCCACAAGAGACGCCCTGATGTTAAACCAGCAAAGGAGTATTGCTGTCTGAAAGGCCATAAATAAAAGAAATTCAATCAATGTTTTTAGAATAAGTGTGCAAGCACAACTAGTGTACTGTAACAACAAGACAAGGGCATGTGTTACCCAGAATTGCCTATATAAACTAGTATGTTACCTTTCACTGTGCTGATAGAGGTGCCGACATCAGATCGGCAGTCCTCAGACTGAGACTGGTGTGTCTGAGCGCTCTAAATAGTGAGTCAGCTGATAAGAGAGCCAATCCTCACAGGTTGTTTGGGTAATGCTGGTTATTCTGCCCCCGTTAGCTGTATGAAAAACAGCTAAGGCCAGAATTCAGAGCGTCTGACGCGGAGGCGCGCGGCGCAGCCCCACCCCTCAGGCCGTGATGACATCACGCGCCGGCGCGTCACCGGCGAAAGGAAAGTCCCTGCCTGTGTTAGAAAAACACAGCGGGGACAGGTAGGAGCTCCTCCCCGCATGGAGACAGGGAGAAACCCGTCATCCATTTAGCCATGCACGGGTGGAGCCGACCCGCCAGGTGTTTGTGAAGAAACAGCGCAGCCCAGGGAGCACACCGTACGCCACCCAGTGGACAAAGAGGACAACAACAGCCAACATGTGTACAATAAAAATGCACGAAAAAAAACAAAAACAAACAATAAAAATACAGAGGAAAAAGAAAAAAACATGGTGATTAAATATCAAATGGACATGGTTAACAATGAAGTGAATCATCCACATTGCACACATGCAATTCTAGAAATAATGATCACCTTTTTGGATTTACTTCTTAAAAAACAGACAGATGGGGGCCTCTCTAGTGAACTATACCGTAAACCCACAGCAGGAAACTCATTATTACATGCATCAAGTTTCCATCCCAAACCCCTACTTGCGTCAATAGCCAGAGGGCTCGTCGGAACTGCTCAGATGATGCCAGCTTCAAAAATGAGGCTGACGCCCTGAAAGCTTATAGAAAGACAATCAATCTATCCCGTCGAGATTTATTGAATTTACATAAAACAACCTTCAAATGATAATACAACCAGAATTATCACCACTTACTGGACACAGCGCAAACAAGTTGGACGTATCCTGAATAAGTACTGCCACTTACCAACGATGGATTCAGCCCCCATTAGCTGTATGAAAAATAGCTGAGGCCAGAATTCGGAGCATCTCTCTGACGCGGAGGCGCGCGGCGCAGCCCCACCCCTTGGGGCGTGATGACGTCACGCGCCAGCGCGTCACCGGCGAAAGGAAAGTTAGAAAAACACAGTGAAGACAGGTAGGAGCTCCTCCCCGCACATATGGCCTGCATGGAGACAGGGAGAACTACGTCATCCATTTAGCCATGCACAGGTGGAGCCTACCCGCTAAAAATACAGAGGGGAAAAGAGAAACATGGCGATTAAATATCAAATGGACATGATTAACAATTAAGTGAATCATCCACATTGCACACATGCAATTCTAGAAATAATGATGTAGTCACAGAGCTGTACTTTGAGAAGTAAATCACAGTATAGAGGTGCTAAAGTGTCACTAATTGTAATGTCCCCATACTGTCAAAACAGGCACCTTCATAGCTAATAAATCTGTGAAGCCATGATGTGAGGGATGTAGCATAGACATGCTTTATTGGGGCCAGATGGTGAGAGGGAAAATAGATTAAATATCTATAAAACAGGGAAGTGGAGATATTACTAGAAGTGCTATATCTGGAACTTGGAAAAAGAAGCTATAAATTCAATTCACAGCCCCCTGAAACAAATCCCCGGAAGAAAAGATTTAAAGTTAAAGGCCTCATTTAGGCCAGGTGGTGAGGTGGCCTGTAAATTAAATATCCATCTCAACTCACATTGGAGGAGACGCTTGTTAAAGTCGCCGCCTTTGGAGTTGAAGTGGATTCGATCAAGCGCCAGAAAGTATACCTTGGGATAGATTCTGGGTGAACTAATGCCATATGGCGACCAATAGGCAACATCGGGGTCTCGTGTGCGTATGGTGGATAGGTGTTGGTATATTCGGTTCCAGAATTCATTATATTATAGTTTTCCCAACATATTAGCACCCACATTCACGCACGTGAGTAGGTAAACTATGCCGGGAGTCCTACAGTTTACACAGTGTTTAGGACGAAAGTTGCGTCCATTGGGTAAATCGATGTGTCTACGCCTATCCATATATTGGCAATAGGCACATCCACCACACGCAAAGGTTCCCAAAGTTTTGCATATATCAACTTTTAGAAGGTTTGTATTCGTTTGCTACCAGTTTGTCACCCACAGAGTGAGCCCTCCTGTAGGCGACAGCTGGTATGTCAGAGACATATGGAGCAAGCATTGAATCCGTCGTTGGTAAGTGGCAGTACTTATTCAGGATACGCCCAACTTGTTTGTGCTGTGTTGAGTAAGAAGTGATCATTCTGGTTGTGTTATCATTTGAAGGTTGTCTTATGTATATTAAATAAATCTCGATGAGATAGATTGATTGTCTTTCTATAAGCGTTCTTAAGACAAGTATTAGAATATCTCCTTTCTAGAAGTCTGTTTCTCAGGGTGTCAGCCTCATTTTTGAAGCTGGCATCATCTGAGCAGTTCCGACAAGCCCTCTGGCTATAAGGGATTGATGCACATAGGGGTTTGGGATGGGAACTTGATGCATGTAATAATGACTTCCCTGCTGTGGGTTTACAGTATAGTTCACTAGAGAGACTCCCATCTGTCTGTTTTTTTTAAGAAGTACGTCCAAAAAGGTGAATATTATTTCTATAATTGCATGCGTGCAATGTGGATGATTCACTTCATTGTTAACCATGTCCATTTGATATTTATTCGACAATTATTATTGTTTTTGGTTATTTTCGTGCATTTTTTCTTGTACACATGTTGGCTGTTGTCCTCTTTGTCCTCTGGGTGGCGTATGGTGTGCTCCCTGGGCTGCGCTGTTTCTTCACAAACACCCGGCGGCTAAACGGATGATGTAGTTCTCCCTGTCTCCATGCGAGCCATATGTGCGGCGAGGAGCTCCTATATTGTTTTTCTAACACAGGTGAGGACTCTCCTTTCGCCGGTGACACGCTGGCGCGTGCCGTCATCACGCCCACGAGGGGCGGGGCTACGCCGCGCGCCTCTGCGTCAGAGAGACGCTCTGAATTCTGGCCTTAGCTGTTTTTCATACAGCTAATGGGGGCAGAATAACCAGCATTACCCAAACAACCTGTGAGGATTGGCTCCCTGATCAGCTGACTCACTATTTAGAGCGCTCAGACACACCAGTCTCAGTCTGACGACCTGCGCTCTGATGTCGGCACCTCTATCAGCACAGTGAAAGGTAACATACTAGTTTATATAGGCAATTCTGGGTAACACATGTCCTTGTCTTGTTACAGCACACTAGTTGTGCTTGTACACTTATTCTAAAAACATTCATTGAATTTCTTTTGTTTATTTATGGCCTTTCAGGCAGCAATACTCCTTTTTAATGGTTTAACATCAGGGCGTCTCTTGTGAATGTGAATCAGTGGCCACCTCTGGGTCGCATGCTTGTCCATCTTTGTGTCCAAGCGGACTCTTTGTCAGAAACCATGAAATCAGACCGAGACAGAAGTACAGTTAAATCACACTTTCTTAATAATAAAAGTAAAAAGAACAAACTTAGTCAAAACATAGTCAAAGTTCAGTAACCGGAACGGATAGTCAGCCAAGCCAGAAGTCAGGGATGAATGTAGTGGAACAGCATGCAGGATCTGGAGCCAGAAGGGATGTCAGCATCGCCAGTCTTTAAACAGGAACGCAAGAGAATGTCTCTGTGATGTTGATCAAGGCGAAGGCAGAGATCCTCTGGGCTGGACGGCTTAAGTAGGCAGGACTGACGAGCAGGATATCATCAACAGCTAAGTGTAGAGAGATAGGAGCTGGCAATTAGCCGACAGCTGAGCAGCCAGCTCAGAGAAGGAAGAGCTGAGCCCATCCCTGACACTTTCAGCCAAGGTGGATTCTCCGCATTTGTTTTGACCATTTCCCTATGTCTTTTCAATGAACCCCTATATGTAAGTACCTTTAAGCCTAAATACTATATAGCTCATTATGTAAAATCACTTTTTTTATGTACTATTGTACAAATACTATGTAACTATATCTATGTTGCAGATAAAGTCACCCAAGTATAAATCTTCCCTGATGAAGGAAAATATGTACCAATAAAATTTCCGAAACCTGTCGGGATGTATGATACAAATCTTCATGGCCTGACCTCAGCTTGACTCTGGCAGTGCCTGGATTATTAGCTTTGGGTTTGATATACATGTCTATGTATTAACTGGTTCATTGGTGTACTTCTTGTATATTTTAATGTGATTGTTTATGACTACAGAATTTATCAGATACTGTGTACTCTATAAAAGTGGCACATGGTTGCCTTTTATGTACTCCATTACCTTTTATTTCTGCCTTTTAAAAGTTCAAGGGTGCGGCCCCTGGTACACTTGTTGCATGCTCTTTTTTTTTTTTTTTTTTTTTACATGCTGGGATAAGGGTCTGGTATGGATTTGGGGGGGGGGGGGGGGGGGGCGCCAATGCCTTTTTTTTTTTTTTTTTTTTTTTTTTTTTTTTATTTTAATTGTGGCATGGGATTGCCCTCAAAATGCATACCAGATTTTGCCTGGTATGTATTGGGGGGGACCCCACAATGTTTTGTTTGCTGGAAATTCTTGTTCTTACATTCAGCTGTCAGCGGGGGAACCCCACCGACAGCTGGTGACTCATTGGTTGTTAAGGACGTGGTGGCCGGCTTCCTGGCCTCCTCCTGAACAACCAGCTAATACACAGTTTGTTAAAGAGAAAAAAAAATGCATGAAAACGCAGGTCAAAACGTGCCTGAAAACTGCATCAACTGCAACTTCATAGATGTGAATTTAGGGGTACAGTCCTGGAGACTCAGTATTACATGTAAGTAGGGCAGGTTTCATGCAAATGCAGCCTGCCTAGAAACGTCTACTCCTCCAGACTGACATCCCAAGGCATTTTAATATTTGCATAACTCCTCCATAGAGCCAACTCACTGCTTTAGGGCTTGAGGGCTCTTGAGAGGAGTACTGAGGCCAGGGTGCTGTGATGTTTCCAGGAAGCTATGTACAGCACCATGCCGGCTCTTCCCACCAGCCATGATAGGCCTGTTTTTGCATAGAGAAGCACAGAGACCTAATGGTGACATCACTGGGTCTAAAATAAGGTGTGTAACGAAATCAGGTTTTATTAATAAGTTTATTCGTTAAATTAGATAAATGGGAAATGGGAACTAGAAATATATAAGCAGGTTAAAGTTCATATTGTCCAATACCAGAGCCTCTACTGGTGGTGAAGCTCTGGCATTAGATTATTGAATGACTGGGGGGGGGGGGGGGTGGCGTAGTGCCTACTTTTGCAGCCAGTGAAAACTCCTGACTTTCTTGCTTTTTTGGGGGACTCAAAGCCCACCCTCCGTTCTTTGTAGAATGGGAAATTTCTATAACATGTACCTGTCTTTTATTGTGGTCTGTGACTCCATTGGGGATATTTCCCCTTTCTTCCCATCCCAGTGACCACTGGACCAGACTTTAAGGGAGCAGGAAGTAACAGACAGCAACAGAAACCCAAACGCAAGAACAAACAGGGCACTGGATTCAAATTTTACTGAATTTGTCATTGGGCACACTGGCAGCACTCCACAAAACCACCCACAGGAAAAAAAAAAGGAAAAGGACCCAGAGTTGAATCCACACACAGAATTATGCATTGAGAGGCGTGCGTTCCACGAACCGGAAATTGCGTCACCTGAACTGGCATACCGGAAGCTCCACCCCGGAGCCTTTCGTCACACTGGACATCAGGAGACCTGGAATTGAATCCACTCACAGGTTATGCATTGAGAGGCGTGCGTTCCAAGAACCGGAAATTGCGTCACCTGAAGTGGCGTACCGGAAAGCTCCGCCTCGGCGCGTTTCATCACACTGACGTCATCAGGAAGCAGAGGAGCTTCCGGCACGTCACTTCCGTTTTTTGCAATTTCCGGTTCTTGGAACGCAAACCTCTCAATGCATAACCTGTGTGTGGATTCAATGCTGGGTCTCCTGACGATGTCAGTGTGACGAAATTTGCAGGGGGTGGAGCTTCCGGTATGTAGCTTTCCGGTTATGCAATATCCGGCTCTTGGAACGCACGCTGGTTTCAGGACATGGCAGAGCGGCTGTATTAGTAGGAGATAGGTGGATGTCCAGTGTTCATCTATTAAGTTTTTTTTTTCTGTAAAGGTGAAAACTTTAACTTATTTGTGTTCAATTGATGGATGAATAAGTGAGCTATTTACAAGGCCTTTGTTTCTTTGTGTCCATCAGATTCAGCAGCCAGCACTCCACCTAAAATCAAAGTGATTGAACGAGATTTCTCTGTGCAGGCGATCCCGTCTCACAGCGGCGTGGTCAGCAAAGCCCTGTCCTCTTCAGACACAGGTACGGTGTCCAGGCTTCCATGTTTGTTTAGGTCATGTGACCAACGAGCGCTTTGTTAGCGTGATACAATAGTTTTTGTTTTTTTTCTCGGACGTAGAGCTTTTGATGCTGAACGGCTCCGATCCGGTCGCAGAAGCCGCCATAAGACAGCTCCGAGAATCATCAAAACAGTCTCTGAAATCTCCCCGCAAGAAGAGTACGATAATTATATCAGGAATTTCCAAGGTAAGTGTGTTTTTTTTTTTTTTTTTTTTCCCCCAAGGACGTGTTTACCGTGTATATGGGGCGGATGTTTGCTGATCAAATGCAAAGTTTTGTCTTTGAGGATCCATTCACATTTTGGTGATTTGGAATCAAGGGCGGAATCGCCGGAATCCTGACCTCGATTCCAAATCGCGTGGCAAATGTTGCAAAATGTGTCACGTGCATTTTGAGTGCCATTGATTCTAAACACAATCGCGGCAAAATGCGACTTTAAAAAAAATCACATGAAGCTTGTCACCCAAAAGCGAGCAGGGGCTTCTTTTTGGGGCGTCAAATAAGCATAGGGCAGCCCATTGAAGTGAATAGTCTGCCCTATATGCGACACGTGGAATTGTGTGACAATTGCCTTTTCACAAAATTGCACACGTGTTCCCGCGAGACGAAGTGTGCATGGGACTCTGAGGGTTTTCTAATATACAAGAAAAAGAACCGCTGTTCCAGGTGTATAAAGATAAGGCTGATTGGAGTATCTTGCAGAGTGCTAGCCCCGGTCCGCCTCCGTGGGAAACTTGGAAAGAAGAAAGAAATGGCTGCACATCTAGAACTTCCGATTGCCTTTTATTTTCACAAAGATGACACCAAACTGTTCACGTAGACGCGTTTCACACATACATCTTGTGCTTAATCATCACCTAATCAGTAATGATTAAGCACAAGATGTATGTGTGAAACTCGTCTACGTGACCACTGTTTGGTGTCTTTGGTGTTATCTTTGTGAAACAAAATAAACGGCAATCGGAAGTTATGGATGTGCAGCCATTTCTTTCTTTCTTTTCAGGGTTTTCTATTGTTTGCATTAAGCTCAGGATTAGGGATGAGCTCCAGCGTGTTCGCAAACGCCACGTGTCCGCCAGGGCTGACACTCTGTAGGGTTAATCACAGGCAGTGAGACATTTACCCGCACCCGTGGCTGCACGGATCAGGAAATGTCTCACTGCCTGTGATTAGCGCTGTGGAGTGTCAGCTTCCTGGCGGACACGTGGCGTTTGCGAACACGCCTGAGCTCATCCTTACTCAGGATATAGAAATGGTTAACCCCCTTCCCACCCAGCCCTGGCATCCCCTTTAATTGGTCCTTTGTGCACATGGGGTGGAGAGGCGGTCTGGGGGTGGAGTGGGATAGGAGGGACTTCCTGGTCACGTGACCATTGTGATTGGCTGTCACAGTGGTCACATTATTGGGAGCCTGCCCTGTCAGCTCCTGATGATGACTAGAGACCCAGAGCTGTTTATGACAGCTCAGTCACTGTGTTGGGGGCAGGCAGCGAGCGCATTCTCAGCACAGAAACCTTGGCCTTCCATAGACTCATATGTGCTGCTTGTGACGTGTCCCAGAAGGCTGCGGGCAAAGAAGGGGGGTAAATTCCGCTCGGACCACCTAGGCAATTCGTCAAAACCAGGTACCTGCTCCCCCCAAAAAATAAAATGTGTCCAAGGACTGATTTGTAAAATCCTAACCTCTTAGATTAACATTGACGCGGTGCGGGATTCGCAGCGGTTTGCTGTGCGTTGCTCACACCACATCACAATCGCACTCCATTCATGCCAACTGCTGCAGGTGTCAATGTTATGTTAATGACACCCCAAAAACTGTTTGCAAAACGCAGTGCGATTGGCTGAATCGGATCGCATAGGTGTAAACACCCATGTAGTCAGATTTCCAGTGCGCCCAAAAAATGTAATAGAAAGGTGCAATGCACCTTTTTTCGTGCAGGTGCTGTGTGATTTGAGTCATATAAAATGAATTGGCTCAAGTTGCACTGCAAAGAATCGCATGTCATTTAAACTGGAATGCGATGCGATTCCTGTCCAAATCACATGCGGTTCCCCGCACCGCATCAGTGTGACCCTAGGCTTAATTAAGAAAAGTAAAATAAGAAAAAAGAAATTGAAAGCACCCCCATACTTCCATGCACGTGCGCAGAAGCGAACGCATACGTAAGGTGCACACGCATATGTTAATGGTGTTCGCAGCACCACGCATGTGAGGTATCACCGCGAACTTTAGAGCAAAAAATCTAGCAATAGACCTCCTCTGTAACTCGGGTAAACGGGTAACCTGTAAAGGCGTTTAAAATGTCGCCTATGGAGATTTTTAAATACCGCCGTTTTTTTGCCATTTCGTGAGTGTGCGCAATTTTAAAGTATGACATGTTGGGTATCTTTTTACTCGGTGTATCATCATCTTTCATAGTATACAATATATATTATGTTTTTGTTTTTCTTTTAATTCGGTAAAATTGTTTTTTTCCCAAAAAATTGCGTTTAAAAAACCGCTGCGCAAATACTGCGTGACTTAAAAAAATTGCAACAATCGCCATTTTATTCCCTAGGATCTCTGTAAAAAAAAAAAGTATTATGTTTGGGGGTTATAAGTAATTTTCTAGCAAAACATACTGATTTAGGGCCAGTTCACACCATAGAAACAGTCTGGGTGCGTTCTAGATGCTTTTCTGCATGCACATTTTTGATGCAGTCCAGTGCATTTTTCCCCCCTCTTTTTTCCTTAACCTTAAATAAAGACGTGTGTTCCAGTGCGTTTTTAAAGCGTTTTACCGCATTCCAATACAGTCCAGTGCAGGAAAAATGCAGCATGTTCTACTTTTTTTTTTTTTTTTGATGTGCACATCACATGCGGTGTATGGCTGAAATCGCATCCATATCAAAACAGCGCACCTGAATCTCCGCACACCTGAATCAGATCGCATGGGAGTCGCATCTGTTTCGGGTTGTCGTTAAGATAACATTGACACCTGCAGCAGATCGCATGGACGCTGTGCAGTTGCAATGTGGTTCAGGAAACGCACAGGATTCACTGTGTTTCCCGCATCGCATAAGTGTGAACCAGGGCTTAAACTTATAAACCAAAACTTGGCTCCAGGCCTGCCCGAAAAAGCCTGGTCTTCATGGGATTAACCCCTTCTTGCAAACCTCCATCATTGTACGTCGGTACTTTGACACTAAATACCGGGGTTATCGCAGCAGCTAGCTGCTATAACCCCAGTATTCAGCAACAGTTCTTTTTGGCATAAAAGTGGTCTCTGCGGCGGATTCGCCGTGAGATCACTTTTATCAGGGGCAGGAGAGAAACCCCCGCCGTGCTCCGGATGTCTCTGCCGCTTACTGGAGCCCTCGGTAGGGGCGGAGACGATCGCATCGCAGGGTTAAAAAGACCTCAGATCTCATATTTACACTTAAGCTTCTTTCACACTGGGGTGGCGGGTGCATCGGCGGTATTTTTAGTGGCGCTTTACTGTCAATTTTGCAACGTTATTCGGCTGCTAGCGGGGCGCTTTTACCCCCCCCCTGCCTATGGAGATTTTTTTAAGGGTCAAGTTTTATAGAGATTTTTACGTTTGTCGCTATTCCACGAGCGGGCGCAATTTTTAAACATGACATGTTGGGTATGAATTTATTCGGCGTAACATTATCTTTCACAGTATTAAAAAAAAAAAAAATTGGGCTAACCTTACTGTTGTCGTAGTTTTTTTAAGTAAAAAAAGTGTATTCTTTCCACAAAAAAAAAAAATGCGCTTGTAAGACCGCTGTGCAAATATGGTGTGACATAAAGTATTGCAACACCCGCCATTTTATTCTCTAGGGTGTTTGGTTAAAAAAAAATATAGATGTATAACGTTTGGGGGTTCTAAGTAATTTGTAGCAAAAAAAAAAACAACTGATTTTAACTTGTAAACAACAAGTGTCAAAAAGAGGCTCGGTCCTTAAGTGGTAAAGGATCCTTGGCACAGGTGGGAAGGGGTTAAAGAGACTATGGGCTCTCTTACAGGAGGGCTGAAAACTTGCTCTAGCATTGTGAAAGGCATAGAAAAATCGCCAGTCGTGATTATTTATTTTATTCGGCCTGGCTTCTGGGGTCTGTCCAGCTATCTTCCTGCATGGTAACTTCTAATAAAACCCCGGTGCTGTGCTCCATCCACAGAGCGCGCTCACTCAGGATGAAGAAGCGACGCTCATGTTCGACTACGCAGCGACCATGGACAGCGTGACCAGGAGCGACTCGCAGTTCACCAGCGCCGACCTCACGTCCAGGTCAACGATGGATAGAAGTCTACTGGCTACGGCGACTCTGCCGATTGGTGCCACCAGGGACATGCTGGAGGATGCCTGGGATGACGGGAGCCAGCAGGGGGACTGGACCGGGAACGGCATGGAGAGCCCGGACTGTGAAGAAGTATCTGTTAGTAACTTGAGCGTGTCGGAAACGGCGAGCATACGGAAGCCGAAAGGTCAGTGCTCATTGCTGCTCTTAGCTGCAGTTTTATTTATAATGTTGTGAATGGAATGTACTGTGTGGTGTTAATGTGATCCTTCTCTCCCCGGCTTATTATTAGCCTCTAATTATTGTCCGACAAATGAGCCGCTCGCTTGTAGCTGGAGGCTGCGGCACGTAACGAGGCGCTTCATGTCTTCTGTAGTCTAAAGTCGCTCAAGTTTCACCGAGATTTAAAGGGAAACGGTCGTGTGTGTTCATCAAGTATGGATCTTTTTATTAAATCTGACCTGCCCTAAAATAAATAATAAGGTAGCAAGGGTGCTGTGTTGGCCTTCAAACTGATCCCCGTCCCTTATTAAAGCCCTTTGGATCTTTAGGCCAGGCTTTACATAAGACTGGTACTTCAGCCCAAGTTCAGATGAATCCCCCACTCTTCCCAGAGCTGAGCCATGCCGCCTGTCATTCAGCTGTCAAATGCTAGAACTGCAGTGGGCAGTATACCCTAGGCTCTGGCATGTGACAGTTCAATGACAATAGGTGGGGCTTAGTTTTGGGGTGGAGCTTAGTCTTGACTTTAGAAGAGGACAAGGCCCTGTGTACAGCCTGTGAGTCTATTATACAGGTACCTGCAGACCCCACCTTTCAGTACTGTTCGCTTTTACCTCAGGTTGGCTTTTATTTAATTTTGTGAAGTGTTATTTTTAATGTCACATTTGCGTTTATTTTTTTTTTGTTTGTTTTTTTTTTTTTTTGCGTGTGGTTTCTGGTTCTATGTATTATTATAAAACCCTTTTCTTTGCAGCTCCCCCTGCAGCCCCCTTTATACTTGCCTGATCTTGATCCATTGATGTGCATGAGAGCAGCAGCTCTCTGCTCTCTCCCTCCTCATTGGCTGAGACACAGCATGAGGAGCCATTGGCTCCTGTTGCTGTTAATCACAGCCAGTGAGGGGGGACTGGGAGGCAGGGCCAAGCCGCACTGTGTGTCTATGGCTCGGGAGCGTCTACAAACTATGGTATATATATACTGGGGAAAAAAATGTCCTTTCTTTCTTTTTTCTTTCTTTCTGTCTTTCTGTCTTTCTTTCTGTCTTTCTTTCTTTCTGTCTTTCTTTCTGTCTTTCTTTCTTTCTGTCTTTCTTTCTTTCTGTCTTTCTTTTTGTTTCTTTTTATCTTTTTCTTTCTTTCTCTTTATCTTGTTCTTTCTTTCTTTCTTTCTTTCTTTCTTTCTTTCTTTCTTTCTTTCTTTCTTTCTTTCTTTCTTTCTTTCTTTCTTTCTCTCTTTCTCTCTTTCTCTCTTTCTTTCTTTTTTCTTTTTCTTTCTTATTTCTTTTTCTTTCTTTCTTTCTTTCTTTCTTTCTTTCTTTCTTTCTTTCTTTCTTTTTATCTTTTCTTTTCCTTTTCTTTTCCTTTCCTTTCCTTTTCCTTTCCTTTTCCTTTCCTTTTCCTTTCCTTTCCTTTCCTTTCCTTTCCTTTCCTTTCCTTTCCTTTCCTTTCCTTTCCTTTCCTTTCCTTTCTTTCCTTCCTTCCTTCCTTCTCCAAGCAAGTCACCAAGAGAAAGTGCATGCACATTCATTACTTACAAATAGGGCCTATGCTAGTAGGATATTTTGTATTAATGTGAAATGAAAAAAAATATATAGCATTTGGCCACTAGATGGCATAAGAATTTCTTATGATACTTAGGGCCATCTAGTGGCCAAATGCAACATTTTCCAGTTTAAATCCTTAAACTTTTGACCAGCACAGAAAATAACCTTGTAGCGTTTGTTTTCTTGCCCTATTTGGACAGAATGAATGTACATGCATTTTCACTAGGTGACTTGATATGCAATTTTTTTTTTTTTTTTATAAATACACCTGCTGTGTTAAGTGATTATTGTGGATCTAAAAACACTGGCAGAGTAAAAGAGCAGTAAACAACTGTGTGTTGAGCATGGTTTGGCAGGATGTTCACATACATGACACAAGCAATTATCTGATTAATTAGAAGGAAAAAGTATAGTGGTTAATTTTGGCAGCCTTTGGGATCGCTGAATGTGATTTTCTAATTACCAGCCTGTTAGGAGTTTCTCTAATGTATAGCGATGGGCTATTTCAGATGCTACAAATGAATGAATTGCCATTAGGACAACCCGCCTCTTACAGAATACGGCTCAGCAAGACTATTACTTTTATATACTTATAAGAGAGAGAGAGCGTATGTGTGTGTGTATATGTATGTATATATATATATATGTATGTATGTATGTATGTATGTGTGTGTGTGTATATATATATATATATATATATATATATATATATATATATATATATTATGTATATATATATATATATTATGTATGTGTGTGTGTATGTGTGTGTGTATATATATATTATGTATGTGTGTGTATGTGTGTGTGTGTATATATATATATATATTATGTATGTGTGTGTGTCTACACACCCCTGTTAAAATGTCAGATGTCACCCCTGATAAATCATTTCAGATTGTTTTCCACCCTTAATGTGACCTATAAACTGTACAACTCAATTGAACAACACACTGAAATCTTTAGGTAGAGGGAAGTAAAAATAAAAAAAATAAAATAATATGGTTGCATAAGTGTGCACACCCTTAAACTAATACTTTGTTGAAGCACCTTTTGATTTTATTACAGCACTCAGTCTTTGGGTATGAGTCTATCAGCATGGCACATCTTGACTTGGCAATATTTGCCCACTCTTCTTTGCAAAAACACTCCAAATCTGTCAGATTGCGAGGGCAGCTTCTGTGCACAGCCCTCCTCAGATCACCCCACAGATTTTAAATCGGATTCAGGCCTGGGCTCTGGGCTCCAAATCTTTAATCTTCTTCTGGTGAAGCCATTCCTTGGTGGATTTGGATGTATGCTTTGGGTCATTGTCATGATGAAAGATAAAGTTCCTCTTCGTGTTTAGCTTTCTAGCAGAAGCCTGAAGGTTTTGTGCCAATATGGACTGGTATTTGGAACTGTTCATAATTCCCTCTACCTTGACGAAAGCCTCTGTTCCAGCTGAAGAAAAACAACCCCAAAGCATGATGCTGCCACCACCATGCTTCACGGTGGGTAGGGTGTTCTTTTGGTGATGTTCAGTGTTGTTTTTGCACCAAACATGTCTTTTGGAATTATGGCCAAAAAGTTCAACCTTGGTTTCATCAGACCATAGCACATTTTCTCACATGCTTTCGGGAGACTTCAGATGTGTTTTTGCACAATTTAGCCGGGCTTGGATGTTTTTCTTTGTGAGAAAAGGCTTCCGTCTTGCCACTCTACCCCATAGCACAGACATATGAAGAATACGGGAGATTGTTGTCACATGTACCACACAGCCAGTACTTGCCAGATATTCCTGCAGCTCCTCTAATGTTGCTGTAGGCCTCTTGGCAGCCTCCCTAACCAGTTTTCTTCTTCGTCTTTTCATCAATTTTGGAGGGAAGTCCAGTTCTTGGTAATGTCACCGTTGTGCCATATTTTCTCCACTTGATGATGACTGTCTTCACTGTGTTTCATGGTACATCTAATGCCTTGGAAATTCTTTTGTAACCTTCTCCTGACTAATACCTTTTTAACAATGAGATGCCTCTGATGCTTTGGAAGCTCTCCGCAGACCATGGCTTTTGCTGTATGATGCGACTAAGAAAATGTCAGGAAAGACCTACTAGAACAGCTGAACTTTATTTGGGGTTAATCAGAGGCACTTTAACCACTTGACGTCCGCGCTATAGCACAAATGATGGCCACAGCGCGGACCTGAATTTCCAGGAGGCCGTCATATGACGGCCTATCCTTTGCACGCTCCCCGCACACGCCCTGCGCTGACAGCATGAGGAGAAAAAAATGCCAATCACCAGCTTATGTGCAAGGGACATCGGTCCTGTAGAGGAAAAGGCAATTCTGCCTCATCTGTGCCCACCAGTACCCCCTGCCAGTGCCACTTGCCATTGCCACCTGCCAGTGCCCACCAGTGCCATCTATCAATGCCCATGAGTGCCGCCTATCAATGCCCACCAGTGGTGCCAATCTGTGCCACCTAGCAGTGCTGCCTATCAGTGTAACTAACCAATCAGTGCCCATTATTGCCACCCTTCAGTGCCGCCTCATCAGCGTACATCATGAAGGAGAAAAGTTACTGGTTTGCAAAATTTTATAACAAAATATAAAAAAAATAAACATTTTTTTTTAAATTTGGTCTTTTTAAATTTTTTTCTAACAAAAAATAAAAACCACAGAGGTGATTAAATACCACCAAAAGAAGGCTTTATTTGTGGGGCAAAAAAAAAGGATAAAAATTTCATTTGGGTACAGTGTTGTATGACCGCGCAATTGTTATTCAAAGCGCATCAGCGCTGAAAGCTGAAAATTGGTCTGGACAGGAGGGGGGTTTAAGTGCCCAGTAAGCAAGTGGTTAAATGATGGCAGGTGTGTACTGACTCCTATTTAATATGAGTTTGAATGTGATTGCTTAATTCTAAACACAGCTACATCCCCAGTTATAACAGGGTGTGCACACTTATGCAACCACATTATTTTATTTTTTTATTTTTACTTCAACCCCCTAAAAGATTTCAGTTTGAGTTTCAATTGAGTTGTACAGTTTATAGGTCACATTAAAGGTGGACAAAGTTCTGAAATGATTTCTTTGTCTCATTTTTTAACATCACAGAAACCTGACATTTTACCAGGGGTGTGTAGACTTTTATATATATATATATATATATATATATATATATATATATATATATATATATATATATATATATATATATATATATATATATATATTGTGTGTGTATATATATATATTTTTTGTGTGTGTGTATGTATATATGTATGTATGTGTATATATATATATGTGTATATATATATATATATATATATGATCGGACTTCACGGGACACAGAGCAGCTCTAGTAATTTCTATCTGGGTTATCTGCCACCCATAGGTGAATGGACACTGGCACACCCAAAAGACAGGAAGTCCCCCCTCTATATAACCCCTCCCATACAGGAAGTACCTCAGTTTTTTTTCGCCAGTGTCTGCAAGGTGGTGGTCACCGATGTAATACTTGTGCTCTTGGGGCATACTTGGAGGTCTGGACGGTTCTATTAAGAATCGTGGACTTCAATTGGATCCATTAGAAAAAGCTGTCAGCCAAAATGGATGGTACCCGAGCCTCATTGGAAGGAGAGAAGATTCCTCGAGGTTTGCCTGTAATGCAGACTTACGGCGCTGGACTCTGCGTAATGGAACCCTGTGCAGTGTTTGTTCTGACCAAGGTGCTTTCCTGCAGGGTGCTATACAGGTCCAGGGGAGTGGACCCCAGATTAAGGAGGGACCCAGTCTCTGAAGGTCTTTTATGACAAAGCTCACCGTGATGGTTGAAGATTGGACTCCTGTTATGTTCAGAGTCCTGCAGCAGAATGATAAGTCTGCATTTGTATGCAGAGTTCTGACTGTCTTCCTGTGGCCACTGGGAGCAGTGTGCTGTTTAATCATGCGGGCTGCTGTTTCTCCTCCAACCACTAGAGGGCTCAGGCTCGCTCAGTATGGCCTATTTTTATATAGGCAGGAAGGACGGCCATGCCATGTGGCAACAGGTTCAGTAGGCCTCTGGAGACATAGCAGCAGCCCATGGATACTAACAAAGTGTGAGTACTTACTATGGGAGAACTGTGTCACAGACAAGTCATGATTATATGCTGCATATTTACTGCTTATCCGGGGTGGGCCTGTACAACTGTAAGTCGATACACCCCTGGATGGTTGGCAGTTCACTTTAAAGTGTTGTTGACTGCTCTGTAGGCAGGAGCAGCGTAGTATACATGCTTGCAAACTTGTTGCTTAAATGCATGTTTAAATATACACGTTTGGGAAAACATGAGCATGGGTGCATTTTAATGAGTTGTATCGCCACTATAGTGCATATGTGCTTGGCTAAATCCTGCATGGCTAGTATAGGACCAACTGCAGTTAAGCGGTTGCTGGAACGCACGGTTGCTGAAATGCACGGTTGCTGAAGATACATGTTTTTACATCTTCACATAAATATACATGGTTATGCATGATTGCATAAAGATACATGGTTGCTTAAAGGTGCTTGTTTGGACATGTTTGTATAAATATACATGGTTATTCATTATCGCATAAAGATACGTGATCGCATAAAGATGCATGTTTATACATGTTTGCTTGAATATACATGGTTATACAGGATCACATAAAAATTCATGATCACATAAAGATACATGGTCGCATACCATAAAGATACATGGTCGCATAAAGATGCATGTTTATACATTTTTGTATAGATATACATGGTTTTACATGGTCGCATAAAGATACATGATTGCATAAAGATACTTGATCACAAACAGATACTTGATCACATACAGATACTTGATCACATACAGATGTTTATACATGTTTGCTTAAATATACATGGTAATACTTGATTGCATAAGGATACTTGATCGCATAAAGATACATGGTTGCGTAAAGATGCATGTTTATACTACATGTTTTCTTAAATATACATGGTTATACATGATCGCATAAAAATACATGGTTGCATAAGATGCATGTTTACACATGTCTGCATAGATACGTGTTGTGTAATGTTACATAAACACGTTTCATAAACGCATGCTTGCTTATTGCGAAAATGCTTGTTTCCATGGGCACATGTTGCATGAATGCGTGTGTGCAGCGCACGCTTTCATATTTTGCCTAAATGCATAGTTGCATAAGTACATGCTTCCATAAACGCATGCTTCTATAGATGCATAATGCTGGTATTTTTCCATTTCTGCTGCATACGTATGTTTATTTTTAAGATGTATACATATGTGCTTGTTTTCCTGGGACTGCATACATATGTGCTTATTTGCATAGGACTACATGCATATGGGCTTGTTTGCCTGGGGGTACATGCGTGTGTGCTTATTGACCTTGTACTGCATACATAAATGCATGAATGGCAAGAATACTTGTATACCTGCATGTTTGCATACCTAGGTACTTGCATACCTAAGGGTTTGCAAAGAGGTAAAACAACATTGTTTTAGGCCTGCATCCTTGGACTGTATATTAGGTTGCTGCATTATTTACCTGTTATACCAGTTAAATGGTTCCAGAAAAGAGAGGCAGTTGTGGAAAGGGGAGGGAACAGCTCTCAGGTTCAGGGATCTGGTGGTGTCCACATCTCCCGATGGACAGTGGTGTCGGATGCATCTGAGACACTATGGTGTTTGGCATTGCAGTGTTTCCTGTCACATTCATTATTTGTTAGACTGCGGCTGCATCACCTTGATCATGCCTGATCTCGGTTGATCGAAGCCTAAGCAGGATCAAGCCTGGTTAGTATATAGACGAGAGACTGCCCGGGATACCAGATGCTGTAAGCTTTTCCCACCTGGGTGAGGGAGGCATCTGAGGCTGCTGTGTTTTGAGAGTATCTCAGGCCAGAAAATCTTAGGGCAGTCTCTGAGGTGGTTTGTTCCATCTTTAGCCGGCAGAAACCTGGTAGGTTAAGTGCACCTGTTGGAACTGTCTGGGTCTGTCACAGAGTCGTCAGTCTTTTGCCTTGCATTTGCTCTTAGAACAGTTATAGGCTCATTATTGTGAGACAATTAAATGGTAGCAGTTCCAAAGCCAAATTAGGGACATGAGGTCTATCTTAAGATCTCAAGCTGCTGAACATCCTTCTGTTTCAAATAGGCTAGACTGTTCAGTGATGACCTCTCTGCAAGAGGTAGATTTTGGGGTTCATAATCATCTGTAAACGCACATCTTCATGTGGCGGTGTGTTTCCAGGCTCATCAAAGATTTCTGTAATTGCAGTGGAAAGCCGTTTTTTTGTGTGAATCTTCCCTTTGGGTTGGCCCCAGCTGCGGAGGGTTCAAAAAGCGTCTAGCCCCAGTGCTTGGCTTGCTGAAGGCACCTCAATACTCTTTACCTCAATATTCTTTGCTCAGGGAGCAGTCAATTCCAGGGGTTCCTTCAATATATTTCTACAGGAGGAAGCTGTGTTTAGGTCAAAGCACGTTCTCTACATACAGCCCTACTCCAAGTCTTGGTAGAGGTTCCTTCTCTGTCTGGAACTTGAAGATTCAGGCATTGCATTGCCGGAAGGCTCTGTTTCTGGGGTGTTGCAGAGCAAAAATTGGTGCTTGACATTCTTCCTTTTCAGGATTTTGGAAAATAATCACTGATGCCAGTCTCTCTAAGTTGACTTGTGGGCTTGGTCTCCACAGGAGAGAATACTGTCCAATAGCTTGAAATTTTTGGCCAGTATGCCTTGCTCTGGATTATAGGACACACCTGTTGTAGGTTCAATCTGGAAATGCCTCTGCAGGCATATATATATCAACCACCAGGGTAGCACCAGAGGTCATGTGACTCAGGGAGGTGTACCACATTCTGTCTGGGACAGTACAAGTGCTGTCTCTATCGCAAATACATATTCCAGGTATAGGATAGTGGCAAGGGGAACTCTGCAGGGGAATCTAGTAGATTCCAAGTTCTACAACAGTTGGGACAGGTGCGTCCGGGACAAGAGTCCCACTGCCAATAGGGTTACATGTACTGGTAACACCTTAAGGTCTGGTTTTCCCTTATTTGACCTTTTTTTCCCTGTTTCGTATTCTGACACATCTTTTGCGAAGAATCCGTGAGGTAGTAACCCTGATATTAGTGTTGGCCTAATTAGCCCTGGGGGGCTTGGTACACAGACATAGGGAGTCTTGTGGGGGTTGCTCCTTGGACACTCCCAGTCCAGTGGGACCTGATGGTCTTGAGTCCTGTATCTCAGCACTGTTGAGCCCCTGGAAGCCAGCTTTGGGGAACTTCAATTACAGGACTTGAAAATATTTTTTTGCCTGGGGTGAAGCCAGGAAGTGGCACCCGCAGAAATATGTGGGTGGGAGATTTTCTTTTTTTTTCTCCATTCGGTAGAGGAAAGGAGTTTGGCCTTAAGTAGCGTTAAGGGTCAGAGTTCGTCCCTATCCATTTTTTTTCCAGGGGCCATTGTTTCTCACTCCTTGTTTCATACCTCATACAGCATGTAACTTGGACAGTCCTGCCTGTCAGGCCATTCTTGTGTCCTTGAGACTTGAATTGATCTTGACTGTCCTTGCAGAGGCCACTTTTTGAACCAATCGGGGGATTCTGTTGGTCCTTTTGTCTCAGAAGCTGACTTCTTTGGCTGCTATAACTTGTTGGCAGCTCTTTCATGCAAGGACCCATTCTTGGTCTCACATCATAAGGTGATTTTGTGTCCTCATTCGTTTGTATTGCCTAAAGTGGTTTCTAGTTTTCACTTGAATCAGGACAGTGTCTTGCCTTTTATTTTTCTCCTAATCCACAGTTGTCAGGAGAAAGATCGCTACCTACTCTAGAGGTAGTTCAGACACTCCGGGTCTAGGAATCCTGATTTGTGCTCCCAGAAGAGCCCAGGAAGGGCAGGCAGCATCCAGGTTGAATATTTAGCAGTGGATCTGCCAGTTTATCAATGATGCCTTTGGCTTAAATGGCAAAAAAAATTATTTTATTTGGGGAGAGATTCTCTACCAGGTGCGGGAGTATCTTGGGCCATCCATCATTGGGTGTCAGTGGCCCAGGTGTACAAGACCACTATTTTTTTTACCAGGTCAATGTCAATCACTTAGATTTAGAAGATACTGCCTTTGGCCTCAGAATATTACAAATAGCAGAGTAGGTCCTTCTTTGGTGATCTTTTCTATGATGATGTCTCCCTCCCCTCGGGGGCATTGCTTTGGGACATCCCAGATAGTAATTACTATAGCTGCTCTGTGTCCCGTGATGTACAATAAAGAAAATAGGATTTTTCCTACAGCTTACCTGTAAAATCCTTTTCTTGGAGTACATCGCAGGACACAGAGGAAATTGCTTGCTAAAAAACTGAGGTACTTCCTGTATGGGAGGGGTTATATAGAGGGAGATCCTGTCTTTTGGGTGTGCCAGTGTCCATTCACCTATAGGTGGCGTACAACCAAGATAGTAATTACTATAGCTGCTCTGTGTCCCATGATGTACTCCAAGAAAAGGATTTTCCAGGTAAGCTGTAGGAAAAATCCTATTTATATATATATATATCGGCCACTTTATTAGGTACACCTGTTGAATTGCTTGGTAACACAAATTGCTAATCAGCCAATCACATGACAACAACTCAATGCATTTAGGCATCCAGTCGTGGTGAAGGCGACTTGCTGAAGTTCAAACCGAGCATCAGAATGGGGAAGAAAGGGGATTTAAGTGACTTTGAACGTGGCATGGTTGTTGATGCCAGATGGGCTGGTCTTAGTATTTCAAAAACTGCTGATCTACTGGGATTTTCACACACAACCTTTTTTTTTTTTTTTTGGGTTTACAGAGAATGGTCAGAAAAAGAGAAAATATCCAGTGAGCGGCAGTTGTGTGGGGGAATATGCCTTGTTGATGAAAAGCAACAGGATGACCCAGTGAGCCAATCAGCTCCTACTTTACAAATTAGAGCAGTGAATTCTGATTGGTTGCTTGGCTCATTGCTGTATACGTCATATCTATCTTTGTCATCTGTCCTCCCTGTTCATCTCCCTGTCATGTCGGTTTTATGTTCTATAACTAACCATATGCTTCCTGATGCCAAGCTGACATCCGCCTGTTGGACTGCTTTCCTGTGATTGGCAGGAGGGATCTTGTGTCCAGAGTGTGTGCCTGTCCTAGATTGGGGAAGGTGTAGGGGCTCTGTAAGGTTTTATTGCTGTCTGTATGCCCATCTATGATGAATCCCTATACTTCCTAACTGAGAGATGTGACAGGAAGTGTTATTAAACTTCTATTAGTTGTCACTGAACGTTAGAAGATTTCTCCTCTACTTCTCTTCTGCTGACAACTGTTACCAGGACAGCATGTAATGGAAATCCAAAATGTAACAGTGGCAACCAGAACAAATAGAGAGGATAAATCTCCCCAGTGGAGACACCCTATACCAGCCTTTCTCACCTTTTTGAACCTTTGGTACTATTTACTATAGCTACAGCTCAGGGTACATTAGTGTGATAGCCAATGGGAAGAATGCTCCTTACATTGGTGATCAGTGAGAACAATGCCCCTTACATTGGTGATCAGTGGGAAGAATGCTCCTTACATTGGTGATCCGTGAGAAGAATGCCCCTTACATTGGTGATCAGTGGGAAGAATGTTCCTTACATTGGTGGTCAGTGAGAAGAATTCTCCTTACATTGGTGGTCAGTAGGAAGAATGTTCCTTACATTGGTGATCAGTGGGAAGAATGTTCCTTACATTTGTGATCAATGGGAAGAATGTTCCTTACATTTGTGATCAATGGGAAGAATGTTCCTTACATTTGTGATCAATGGGAAGAATGTTCCTTACATTTGTGATCAATGGGAAGAATGTTCCTTACATTGGTGATCAGTGGGAAGAATGTTCCTTACATTGGTGATCAATGAGAAGAATGTCCCTTTACATTGGTGATCAGTGGGGAGAATGCTCCTTACATTGTTGAACAGTGGGAAGAATGTCCCTTACATTGGTGATCAGTGGGAAGAATGCTCCTTACATTGGTGATCAGTGAGAAGAATGCCCCTTACATTGGTGATCAGTGGGAAGAATGTTCCTTACATTGGTGGTCAGTGAGAAGAATGTTCCTTACATTGGTGATCAGTGGGAAGAATTCTCCTTACATTGGTGGTCAGTAGGAAGAATGTTCCTTACATTGGTGATCAGTGAGAAGAATGTTCCTTACATTTGTGATCAATGGGAAGAATGTTCCTTACATTTGTGATCAATGGAAAGAATGTTCCTTACATTTGTGATCCATGGGAAGAATGTTCCTTACATTGGTGATCAATGGGAAGAATGTCCCTTACATTGGTGATCAGTGGGAAGAATGCTCCTTACGTTGGTGATCAGTGAGAAGAATGCCCCTTACATTGGTGATCAGTGGGAAGAATGTTCCTTACATTGGTGGTCAGTGAGAAGAATGTTCCTTACATTGGTGATCAGTGGGAAGAATGCTCCTTACATTGGTGATCAGTGAGAACAATGCCCCTTACATTGGTGATCAGTGGGAAGAATGCTCCTTACATTGGTGATCAGTGAGAAGAATGCCCCTTACATTGGTGATCAGTGGGAAGAATGTTCCTTACATTGGTGGTCAGTGAGAAGAATTCTCCTTACATTGGTGGTCAGTAGGAAGAATGTTCCTTACATTGGTGATCAGTGAGAAGAATGTTCCTTACATTGGTGATCAGTGGGAAGAATGTTCCTTACATTTGTGATCAATGGGAAGAATGTTCCTTACATTTGTGATCAATGGGAAGAATGTTCCT
The DNA here is from genome assembly GCF_042186555.1 of Aquarana catesbeiana. Lineage (NCBI taxonomy): Eukaryota > Metazoa > Chordata > Amphibia > Anura > Ranidae > Aquarana > Aquarana catesbeiana. Next base: position 766,675,225 of record NC_133325.1, on the reverse strand, counting down.
TACATTTGTGATCAATGGGAAGAATGTTCCTTACATTGGTGATCAATGGGAAGAATGTTCCTTACATTGGTGATCAGTGGGAAGAATGTTCCTTACATTGGTGATCAATGAGAAGAATGTCCCTTTACATTGGTGATCAGTGGGGAGAATGCTCCTTACATTGTTGAACAGTGGGAAGAATGTCCCTTACATTGGTGATCAGTGGGAAGAATGCTCCTTACATTGGTGATCAGTGAGAAGAATGCCCCTTACATTGGTGATCAGTGGGAAGAATGTTCCTTACATTGGTGGTCAGTGAGAAGAATGTTCCTTACATTGGTGATCAGTGGGAAGAATTCTCCTTACATTGGTGGTCAGTAGGAAGAATGTTCCTTACATTGGTGATCAATGGGAAGAATGTTCCTTACATTTGTGATCAATGGGAAGAATGTTCCTTACATTTGTGATCAATGGGAAGAATGTTCCTTACATTTGTGATCCATGGGAAGAATGTTCCTTACATTGGTGATCAATGGGAAGAATGTCCCTTACATTGGTGATCAGTGGGAAGAATGCTCCTTACATTGGTGATCAGTGAGAAGAATGCCCCTTACATTGGTGATCAGTGGGAAGAATGTTCCTTACATTGGTGGTCAGTGAGAAGAATGTTCCTTACATTGGTGATCAGTGGGAAGAATTCTCCTTACATTGGTGGTCAGTGGGAAGAATGTTCCTTACATTGGTGATCAGTGAGAAGAATGTTCCTTACATTTGTGATCAATGGGAAGAATGTTCCTTACATTTGTGATCAATGGGAAGAATGTTCCTTACATTTGTGATCCATGGGAAGAATGTTCCTTACATTGGTGATCAATGGGAAGAATGTTCCTTACATTGGTGATCAATGGGAAGAATGTTCCTTACATTGGTGATCAGTGGGAAGAATTCTCCTTACATTGGTGGTCAGTAGGAAGAATGTTCCTTACATTGGTGATCAGTGAGAAGAATGTTCCTTACATTTGTGATCAATGGGAAGAATGTTCCTTACATTTGTGATCAATGGGAAGAATGTTCCTTACATTTGTGATCCATGGGAAGAATGTTCCTTACATTGGTGATCAATGGGAAGAATGTTCCTTACATTGGTGATCAATGGGAAGAATGTTCCTTACATTGGTGATCAGTGGGAAGAATGCTCCTTGCATTGGTGATCAGTGGGAAGAATGTCCCTTGCATTGGTGATCAGTGAGAAGAATGTTCCTTACATTGATGATCAATGGGAAGAATGTCCCTTACATTGGTGATCAGTGAGGTGGGAAGAATGTCTCTTACATTGGTGATCAGTGAGAAGGATGCTCCTTACATTGGTGGCCAGTGAGAAGAATGCCCCTTACATTGGTGATCAGTGAGGTGGGAAGAATGTTCCTTACATTGGTGATCAGTGAGAAGAATGCCCCTTACATTGGTGATCAGTGGGAAGAATGTTCCTTACATTGGTGGTCAGAACAATGACCTGTACTGGGTTATATACACGTTCAAGCCAATATGTAGATTTGTCACTGTAATGTTTGCACATAGACTTCAGAATCTTTTATTTTTGTATTTTTTTTTTTTTGCTATCTTAAACCTGGTTTCCCCTGCCACTCCCTTTTCCCTCACCACCCCAAAGTCTTTCCACACCCCCAGGGAGTTTGTTCCACTTTTAGAGCAGTGAGGCCCTAATATGCAGAATCATAAATTCTCCTGCCTATCCTCCTCTGCTTTTTTAAAGCCTAACTGCACGAAAATGAAAAAGGAAATCAACCATTGAAGTGGGCCCCCCAAGGGTTAAATGCTTATTTCGTCCAGGGTTATAGGATTAAAGTGTAAATACTTCCCATACTCCTCGCTCCAGCGATGTGACTGGTCCCCTGTTGTCTGCTCTGTAAGCTGCAACCAGCTCTGGTCACACTCCAGCCTCCTCAGTGCACCATACATGGTTAATATACCTGGATGGTACACGATGACACTGAGGCTCTGCCCACAGTCCAGATCTTGGGGATGAGGAAGAGAGCACCAGAGCGAAGAATCAGGTAAGTGAAAGAGGCTGTTCTATAATCCCCTTGGCTAGGAGTGTCAAACTGGATTTTATCATGGGCCACATCAGCATTATGGTTGCTCTCAAAGGGCCAGTTATGTCTGGAAGACTAGATGTCCAGAGCACCCTACTCCTTTACAACAGAACAGATGTCAAGAGCCCCCCCACATCAGAAGTTAAGAGCCCCCCACCCTCCCTTACATCACTGTGCACCTACCTCACCTTGTGCTGCTGCCAGGAAGAAGCTGGGGTCCTCCTCCGGACTCTGCACTTTCTCCTTCCCAGCTCCGGGAAGAAGAAAGTGCAGAGTCTGAAGGAGGACCAGAGGAGGGCTGGAGTCAGCTGCCGGTGTCTGCTGATTGCTGAGACCAGGGGAGGTGGAGATGAGGGGGTGCTGCGGCTGCACAGAGAGGCGCAAGATCTGTAGGAGGAGTGCTGTCCTTCTCTCTGCTGCCAACTGTTGAGATATGGGGAGGCAGCGAGGAGCCTCTCCATGGCTGCACAGAGAAGTACAGGATCTGTCGGAAGAGTTCTGTCCTCCTGTCTGCTGCTGACTGCTTAAACAATGTAAGGGCGGAGACAAGGGGCTGCAGGAGAGGTGTGAGGGCCACATGAAATGGCCTGGCTGGCCAGATTCGGCATGGGCCTTGTGTTTCACGCGTGTTCTAGACACAAAAAGCCATTAATCCTCACAGAGGAGGGTGGCCCACTGCAAGGGTGGATATTTTTTCTTTTCCCGGAGTTGGGCTTTAACCTTTCCTGTATATTCTAATAGTGAATGTTCAGTATGATCCTGTCTTGGCTCTCCTTCTGCTATCTGTAGTCATTTTCTGTTTCTCTTTTAGCTACGGGCTGCTGTGGAAAGTGTTGGGGCAAAAAATAATTTTAAAAGCTGCTTGCTGGCCTTCTTGCTCTTACTTTTATGGTGGAGGTGGCTTCTCCTGGAAACCCGAGGAGCTGATGCTCTTGCAGATTAGATGCTAAAAAAGTGTCACATAGTACTGGGGCTCTGGTGAGGCACTTTGTGGGTGAAGCTCCTGAAATGACATTGTGTCTGTCTTCTCATCTTCCATTTTTTATTTCATCATCATTCTTGCCATTCCTTCTGTAACCTTAAGAGGATCTTTTCACCAACGTGAATTAATTGCTTGCACAGTAAGTTAAAGCATTTCCCTTCTTGTTGTGAAATAGCGTGTGCTTTGTTTAAAGGATCAGTCCACCCGAAGCTAAGATTTGAGTCATCTGCTGTGGCCATTATGAGGGGCTCCCACTCTCCTTGTTAGAACTTGAATTTATTTGAAATGAAGAAGGCAAGTAAAGTAGCAGAATGGGATAAGGTGGCTGGATAGACACAAAGTTCCAAGTGGGTTGGAAGACTCAAAGGTGTCCCAGGTTGGAGGGGATGACCCAAAGGTGTTCAAGACGGGCAGGAGGACTCAAAAATATCCACCGTTGGTGGGAGGACCCAAAGGCGTCCCAGGCGAGCGGGAGGACCCAAAGGCGTCCCAGGCGGGCGGGAGGACCCAAAGGTGTCCCAGGCGGGCACAAGACTTATTTCAATCTTGGGTGGATGGAAGACAAAAATATCCACTGTTGGAGGAAAGACCCAAAGGTGTCCCAGGTGGGTGGGGGGACCCAAAGGTGTCTCTGGTGGGCGGGAGGGCCCAGAGGTGTCTCTGGTGGGCGGGAGGGCCCAGAGGTGTCTCTGGTGGGCGGGAGGGCCCAGAGGTGTCTCTGGTGGGCGGGAGGGCCCAGAGGTGTTTCTGGTGGGCGGGAGGGCCCAGAGGTGTCTCTGGTGGGCGGGAGGGCCCAGAGGTGTCTCTGGTGGGCGGGAGGGCCCAGAGGTGTCTCTGGTGGGCGGGAGGGCCCAGAGGTGTCTCTGGTGGGCGGGAGGGCCCAGAGGTGTCTCTGGTGGGCGGGAGGGCCCAGAGGTGTCCCAGGCGGGCTCTGGAGGGCCCAGAGGTGTCCCAGGCGGGCTCTGGAGGGCCCAGAGGTGTCTCTGGTGGGCGGGAGGGCCCAGAGGTGTCTCTGGTGGGCGGGAGGGCCCAGAGGTGTCCCAGGCGGGCTCTGGAGGGCCCAGAGGTGTTCCAGGTGGGCCCGGAGGTGTCCAATGTGTTCTGGGGGGGGCCCAGAGGTGTCCAATGTGTCCCGGGCAGGCTCAGAGGGTATCCGATGTGTCCCGGGCAGGCTCAGAGGGTATCCGATGTGTCCTGGGCAGGCCCAGAGGTATCCGATGTGTCCCGGGCAGGCCCGGATGTGTCCCTAAAGGGCCCAGAGGTGTCCCAGGCAGGCGGGAGGAGCCAAAGTAGTCCTATTTGAGCGCAAGACTTATTTCAATCTTGGGTGGATGGAAGACAAAAATATCCACTGTTGCAGGAAAGACCCAAAGGTGTCCCAGGTGGGTGGGGGGACCCAAAGGTGTCCCAGGTGGGTGGGAGGACCCAAAGGTGTCTCTGGTGGGCGGGAGGACCCAAAGGTGTCTCTGGTGGGCGGGAGGGCCCAGAGGTGTCTCTGGTGGGCGGGAGGGCCCAGAGGTGTCTCTGGTGGGCGGGAGGGCCCAGAGGTGTCTCTGGTGGGCGGGAGGGCCCAGAGGTGTCTCTGGTGGGCGGGAGGGCCCAGAGGTGTCTCTGGTGGGCGGGAGGGCCCAGAGGTGTCTCTGGTGGGCGGGAGGGCCCAGAGGTGTCTCTGGTGGGCGGGAGGGCCCAGAGGTGTCTCTGGTGGGCGGGAGGGCCCAGAGGTGTCTCTGGTGGGCGGGAGGGCCCAGAGGTGTCTCTGGTGGGCGGGAGGGCCCAGAGGTGTCCCAGGCGGGCTCTGGAGGGCCCAGAGGTGTCCCAGGCGGGCCCGGAGGTGTCCAATGTGTTCTGGGGGGGGCCCAGAGGTGTCCAATGTGTCCCGGGCAGGCCCAGAGGTATCCGATGTGTCCCTAAAGGGCCCAGAGGTGTCCCAGGCAGGCGGGAGGAGCCAAAGTAGTCCTATTTGAGCGCAAGACTTATTTCAATTTTGGGTGGATGGAAGAATTGCTGAATTGCTCACCAACCTCTTATGTCTCCTGGGGACTACAGTGGCAAGATATCCCCATCTGAATTCTACATGAATAAAACTTACACAAGGAGAGTGGGATCCCTATGTCACTGCTGTGGCTGGTGGGTGGAGTCTAGAACACATATGCAGAAATCTCACTTCAGGAGTATTATATATAATATGTAAAAGATTAGTAATTAATTCAAAGATCAGGAAATAATTCTAATGAAAACTGCAGACTCGGGTGGACTGCCCCTTAATAACATACAGCCTCATGCATGAAAAGTCTTCTTGTTGCCCACAGTAATAATTTTATTTTTTTTAAATGACAGGTGATGGGTTTCTAAGGGTAACAAGAACACTTTTTATTTAGAATAGTGGTGCTGAGTGTCCTGTCTACATGTACAGCTACCTATGACTTCTAGAGAAAGTTTGCCAAGATTGGGCAGCTGTCAACCCTGCTAGGCTGGTCAACTTTTCAGCAGTTATCCATAGGGCATCAGCAAAAAACAGTCATCTGTAAAAAAAATAAAGAGTTAGCTCATGGTAAAACAAACATCTTATCATTCTTCTGCTATGCTCTCATTCAATGTTTAAAGGGACCTTAGGAATTAAAAAAAAATGCTGCTCATGTTAACTGTCTCCTTAACAAATGCACCGCACTCCCTCTTAGGAACAATCGCCATTTTTCAGGTCCTATGGCTTTACTATTCACTGCAATATAGCAGAATTCAAACATCCATCATTCTTATTGTCTTCTCCTCCTTATCAGAGTTATACACCAATATAATAAAACCTGACCTATCTTGTCACCGTTTGCAGTGGTCTTTTCAGCCACTAGATGGCACAGCGCATATAGTATGCAATATGATCAGCAACAGCAGTAGAAGACCTTGAGACCGAGATTTTGAGGGTACCAAAGTTTACAGAACTTTCTTCCACAGAGAAATCGCATACCGATTTGCTCGTTTGCATATTCAGGACAGATCAATACAAAAGACTCTTCTTAGTGCTATATATTTGAACATATTTACAGCATAGTCTTACGAATATATATATATATATATATATATATATATATATATATATATATATATATATATATATATATATATATATTGCGCTTTTGGTGGTATCCCATGGTTCTTCAAAACTAATTGTCTAAAATCCTAAAGACAATCAAACTAGAATGATGACCACATTACTTTTTTGTTTGTTACTTGCCCATATTTCCTTGGCATCCTGTGGTTTTTGTGCCTGTATTCCCTGGCATTTAGTGGTTATTGTGTCCTAATTCCTCTGACATTGAGTGTTTTTTCACCCCATATTTCTCTAAAATTAAGTGTTTTTTTTGTTTTGTTTTTTTTTTGCCCTTATTTCTCTGACATCTAGTTGTTTTGTGCCCATATTCCCCTGGCTTCTACTGTTTTTGTTCCACTATCCTTTTGGCATCATATGGTTATTGTGCCTGTATTCCCCTGGCATACTGTGGTTATTGTGCATTGTGCCTGTATTCCCCTGGCATCCTGTGGTTATTGTGCCTGTATTCCCCGGGAATCATGTGGTTATTGTGCCTGTATTCCCCGGGCATCATGTGGTTAGTGTGCCTGTATTCCCTTGGCATCCTGTGGTTATTGTGCATTGTGCCTGTATTCCCGTGGCATCCTGTGGTTATTGTGCCTGTATTCCCCTGGCATCATGTGGTTATTGTGCCTGTATTCCCCTGGCATCATGTGATTAGTGTGCCTGTATTCTCCTGGCATCCTGTGGTTATTGTGCCTGTATTCCCCTGGCATCATGTGATTAGTGTGCCTGTATTCTCCTGGCATCCTGTGGTTATTGTGCCTGTATTCCCCTGGCATCATGTGCTTATTGTGCCTGTATTCCCCTGGCATCCTGTGGTTAGTGTGCCTGTATTCCCCTGGCATCCTGTGGTTATTGCGCCGGTATTCCCCTGGCATGTGGTTATTGTGCCTGTATTCCCCTGGCATCCTGTGGTTATTGTGCCTGTATTCCCCTGGCATCCTGTGATTATTGTGCCCTTACAACGCTGTTCCTACTAGGGGTCAACCGATTATTGGAGGCCGATATTCACAAAATGTCAAATAATCGGTATCAGTTAAACATATTGATATCGGTCAGACCTCCCCCTGTCCCCTCGCTGCAGTCTCTGCCAATATCTGTCAGCGGTGCGGTGGGCAGCAGAGAGATGACACCATCTCTCACTGCCCACCTCACATCACCGCTGTTCTGCCCCTACAACAGGGCCACGAAGGCTGCTCTTGACAGAGCTGCAGCCTGGGGGCGAGCAGAGAGATAGTTACATCATCTCTCACCGCCCGCCCACCTGCATATGGAAGTTTACCTGCTCGGACGCCGCTGGGGAGAGGCTACCAGAAGTAGTGACAAGCTGCATCTGGGTGACAGTGGCAAGTGACATGCTGCATCGGGGTGGCAGGTGACAGTGACAAGATGCTTCTGGGTGGCAGGTAAGAGTGGCAAGTGACATGCTGCATCTGGGTGGCAGGTGACGGTGACAAGCTGCATCTGGGTGGCAGGTGACGAGCTGCATCTGGGTGGCAGGTGACGAGCTGCATCTGGGTAGCAGGTAATGGTGGCAAGTGACTGTGACGAGCTACATCTGGTAGGCAGGTGACAGTGACCAGCTGCATCTGGGTGACAGGTACAGTTGCCACCTCATCCCTTTAAACCCGAACACATATGAATTACACAAGTTCTGAGGCTAATTAAGGTGGCAATTAAACTCACTTGGTGTCTTATCTGCATTAAATCAGCCTCAGAACCTGTGTAATTAATATGTGTTCGGGTTTAGAGGGATGAGGTGGCAACCCTAGTGGCGGGTGACAGTGATGAGCTGCATCTGGATGGTAGGTAACAGTGGCAAGTGACAAGCTGCATCTGGGTGGCAGGGGATGGTGACGAGCTGCATCTGGGTAACAGGTAACAGTGGCAAGTGACACGCTGCATCTGGGTGACAGTGACAAGCTGCATCTGGGTGGCAGGTGACAGTGACAAGCTGCATCTGGGTGGCAGGTGACAGTGACAAGCTGCATCTGGGTGGCAGGTGACAGTGACAAGCTGCATCTGGGTGGCAGGTGACAGTGACAAGTGACATGCTGCATATGGGTGGCACGTGACGGTGACAAGCTGTATCTGGGTTGGAGGTGACAGTGGCAAGTGACATGCTGCATCTGGGTGGCAAGTGATGTACAGAATATTGGCACCTGTTATCGTCCTGAAAGGAGGCAAAAAAATCGATATTGGCCCTGAAAAAATGATATCGGTCGACCCCTAGTTCATACATGAGGCCGCTTGTGCTGAAATCCTACCTTAATCCCCAGCGGCTTTCCAGATGCTGCATTTCCTCAGTCTAGTGTAAGATATGATAATGAATTCATTTCATGTTGGCATTACTGTTCATTGTTGGCTCTGTGCTGTGAAGGTGTTCAGGTATTATGCTTCATCCGCTCTTAGACAGTCAGCACTGACACCACCCAAACCTGAAAATGTAGTCTTTGGTGGAATGTGAAGTTTAAGTAAACATCAGTGATGTTGACCCAGAGCAACAGGTAGCAGCCATTTACACAGAGGGTGTAACTCTTAATGGTAACTTGTGGTTTGCCTGTAAAGGGGAAAAACATGTTTTTAATGCTGGCCCCCTGCAGCTGCTTATACCTTCCTTTGCTCTGATGCTGCTCTGTTCACCTCCCGTGGAAACACTGTGACGTTCCAGGTATGGGACTCGTATGCCTCCTCACACCTAGCATTGCACATGGTAATTTGCAGACAGAGGTCTCAGCCCTCTGTGAGCTCCAAGTTGGGACTTTAAGCTCCTACAAGGTTCCTTCATCTCCCTCTCAGGATAGCGGAACATGGAGGGAAGAGAACTTTAAGCAGCTCCAGGGACCCTTACAGGCTGCATTTCCACATATCCATTGGGGAAACACACTTTATTGGGATGCATACCTGTAAAGGGCCACTAAAGTTTCAGGTTCTCCGCTGATGTTGTGTGCTATATTTTGATCAACGTTGATAGTAGCTGTGACCATGGTTTGAGCTCTTCAACATTAGATCACTGAAGCTCTTCCATAAATGCTGGGTCACCCAAGATTTTTCTCTCAGTCCAGGAGTCATAACAAGATTTCACATTTAAAGCGGAACTAAACCCTTCAATTCAACGGTTTCAGAAAACCATTACGTTCCCGTCATGCCGAGAATTCTAACTGTCACACTGCTTGTCCTCTACAACCAAACTGTCAAACCATCAAGTGCCTGGTGTCATAACTGATCACATGTGCAGCACCATGGCAGTTGCAGATCAAAGGCCAAGATGGAAGCTTCCTTGGTCGAAAAGAATAGGATTTAGTTCTGCTTTAAGGCCATCGTTGATGGGCTTTGGCTGCAAATGCAGCATGCTTTTGACATCCCTTTGAGACTCTTCTGAGATCCTTCAGACATCATTGACTGGAGCAGATGACCTCCTCCTAAGCTGCGTCAACCCACTTCAAGCTGCTTTTTCATTCTCGTAGACCTCTATAGGGAGAGACCCAGTTCTGGACAAAAGCCCATCAACACTGGCCATTATTAATTTTCCTACCAGTCTGCTGGGTGTTCTTCATTATCTCTGTTTGTAGGGACGTTTTTTTGCCTTGCTTTGTGTTTCCAGTCCCCATATCACATTTTGGTCTTTTGCCACAAGTGATCTTTACACACATGGTGCCCTTATATGTGAAGAATTAAATAAATGGCTGTTGATTGCAGCCTAGTACAGTGTAGCTTACAGCAGCTTCAGGTCATGCATGTGTGGGTATCGTAGGATAGATTGACATCTAAATCAAAAAAAATTTTATATTCTTAAAGAAGAGATCACCTCTTCCTCACCACCTTTTATCAATGCGTTCTGTTCCCCAGGGGAACACAGTACAATGTAGTATTCTGTGTGCAACAGTTTTAGTAAATCTCCCTCATTGTGGCTTAACCCCTTTACGCCCACCCAACACATACACTGTATTGTCAAAAGTATTGGGACGCCTGCCTTTACACACACACATAAACTTTAATGGCATCTCAGTCCATAGGGTTCAATATTGAGTTGGCCCACCCTTTGCAGCTTCAACTATTCTGGGAAGGCTGTCCACAAGGTTTAGGAGTGTGTCTATGGGAATGTTTGACCATTCTTCCAGAAGGGCATTTGTGAGGTCAGGCACTGATGTTGGACGAGAAGGCCTGGCTCACAGTCTCCACTCTAATTCATCCCAAAGGTGCAGGCCAGTCAAGTTCCTTGCTTTGTGCACTGGTTGACCTTGCTTTGTGCACTGGTAGGCAGTCATGTTGGAACAGGAAGGGGCCATCCCCAAACTGTTCCCACAAAGTTGGGAGCATGAAATTGTCCAAAATGTCTTGGTATGCTGACGCCTTAGGAGTTCCCTTCACTGGAACTAAAGGGCCAAGCCCAACCCCTGAAAAACAACCCCACACCATCATCCCCCCTCCACCAAATGATTTGGACCAGTGCACAAAGCAAGGTCCATAAAGACATGGATGAGCGAGTTTGGGGTGGAGGAACATGACTGGCCGGCACAGAGTTCTGACCTCAACCAGATAGAATACCTTTGGGATGAATTTAGAGTGGAGATTGAGCGCCAGGCTTTCTCGTCCAACATCAGTTCCTGACCTCACAAATGCACTTTATTATTATTATTATTATTCAGGATTTATATAGCGCCAACAGTTTACGCAGCGCTTTACAATATAAAAGGGAGACAATACAGTTATAATATAATACAATACAATACAATACAATAGGATTAAGAGGGCCCTGCTCAGAAGAGCTTACAATCTAATAGGGTGGGGTAGGTGGTACAAAAGGTTGTAACTGTGGGGAATGAGCTGGTGGAAGTGGTAGGAGATTAGTTGGAGACGTGATAGGCTTTCCTGAAGAGATGAGTTTTCAGGGATTGCCTGAAGGTAGCAAGAGTAGGGGCTAGCCGGATAGATGGAGGTAGCGAGTTCCAGAGGATGGGAGAGGCTCTGGAGAAATCCTGGAGACGAGCATGGGAGGAGGAGATGAGAGAGCTTGAAAGCAGGAGGTCTTGAGAGGAGCGGAGAGGACGATTTGGGTGATATTTGGAGACAAGATTAGTGATGTAGCTTGGGGCAGAGTTGTGAATGGCTTTGTATGTTGTGGTTAGAATTTTGAATTTAATTCGCTGGGTGATTGGGAGCCAGTGTAGGGATTGAAGTAGAGGGTTGGCAGACACTGAGCGGTTGGTAAGGTGGATAAGTCTGGCAGCAGCATTCATGATAGACTGAAGAGGGGATAGCCTATGGAGCGGTAGGCCAATGAGAAGGGAGTTGCAATAGTCAAGGCGAGAGATAACAAGGGAGTGAATGAGGAGCTTGGTGGTTTCATTTGTTAAAAAAGGGCGAATTTTAGAGATGTTACGGAGGTGAATTCTACAAACTTTTGACAAGAATGGTCAAACATTCCCATAGACACACTCCTAAACCTTGTGGACAGCCTTCCCAGAAGAGTTGAAGCTGTTATTTACCGGGACACCTGAGCAGGTGGGAAGGAGTTTAGGAGTTTTAAAGCATTTTCCATTTGTTGCCTTTGACTATAATTAATGTTATGTATTTATTTTATCAAAGCACACAAGGGGTGCAGCAAGCCGAAAATTAAAAAAATAAATTTTATATATATATATATATATATATATATATATATATATATATATACTGATGTGAAGAGCTTCATAGATTATATTGGTAACCAGTTTTTATGTGCTTTTAGTGAACTGTTATCCTGCATTGTAGCAATGTAGCTGAGCCCTAACAGAGCAGCGCACAGCAATTCAGAGGCAGCATTTGACCTGCTTTGCATTGCTCTTTGTTCCTTTGGGCACAACATGTCCTAATGTGTCGCATTTGATCTTCAGACAGAGGTAAGATGCTGCATTTACGTTTGAATAGAATGCCAGTCAACTTGACCCCTAAAGCCACTACGCATCTAATGCTGGAGAGGTGCTGCATCCCTATAGTGTCCTTCAATGGGGTTACTGGACAGGTTGTGAAATGTGTGTGCAATTCTTCAGCTCTTGGTGCATCTCTTTATATATCTGCAAATCTTGAATATAAGTAATTATTGTTACTTATTATTATTATTAATTATAAATATTCGATGCACCAAAAAACTGATATTTCCCCTATAGGTGGCGTCTGTTGGGCAAGTCACCTGCTGTAAGTCCTGATGGTGTTCCTGCCCATCTTGGAGGGTTTTGGGTTCGCTCCCAGCTTGTAGTGTTCCCACTTCCCGTGTCTCCAGCGTCCACCAATAACGGAAATATCGGTACTGAAGCGGAGTGATCCTTTAATTTTAGATTTGAAGCTGAGGTTCAGAGCAACCATACTAATCTTCTTTCCCTTGCAGGTGGATTCTTACACAAAGGCGCAAAGCTGTTTTTCCGACGAAGGCACCAGCAAAAAGACCCCAGCATGAGCCAATCTCACAACGACCTGGTCTACCTGGAGCAGCCGGGGGCCCCGGAGCACCGCAAGAAAGGCGCCAGGCTGTCCCGGCTCCTGAACAAGAAGCTCCTCCCGAAAACGAAACACAAAAACAAACTGCAGAGCCGGCCTGGCGAGGGGGAGCAAGAATGAAAAGCCATGCGGGGGGGGGGCTTGGATCGCGGACAAGCGTCTCCCCCCGCGGGCAGATAATTCTGGCGGGAGGGCAGTGCGGAGAATGTCCTCTCCCAGATGAAATCATCATGTGAATCCATTTTCCTTCTTCTAGCTCAACACTGTGAGACATTTAGGAGCCTGCAGAAGAGAACAGAATGGCCGCCTCCTGTGTGTGTGCGTATGAGTGTGTGAGGGAGGCGAGTTTACTTTAAAGAGGTGGTAATTAAGCAAAACGCCCATGTGATAAGGCTTTGATGGAAGTGGCCATGCCCAGATTTCTACTTTTGCACAGATAAAGCCTCACTGCCCCAAAATGTGGACCACAAGTCGGACAGCTTGGTGGGTAACACTCCTGCTGAGGAAGTCCTGGGTTTGAACCATGCCAGTGAACCTTACCGCATGGAGTGTGGGTGTTTCCCAAGCGCCTGCATGGCAGTTCCCGTTACTTAAAACCCAACTCCAGCCAAACTTTTTGTTTTGTTTAAATAGAGTGGGAAAGGGTTAGAACTGTTCTTCTCAGCCATGGTTCCGTTGAGCCCTTTGGTTCCTCCAGAAGATGCTAGGGGGTTGCTTAAACTTTGGCCGATTGAACTTCCATTTGATGGTGCCTACAAGGTTCCAGAACCAACGCCACTTGGCAAAGCCAGCAGCATGGCATCAATTATCTTTTTAGCTTTGTATAAAGGGTGGAACCTTCATAATGACCACCAGTATAAGGGGCATTTTTGCCATTGACCTCGTTGATTTTAGTAAAGGTTCCTCAAGACCTGAAAATTAGTTTTGGGGAGATCTAACCTTACTTCCTGTCAGGACAGGAAGTGATGGGAAATCTCTCCATTGGAGAAATGTAAAAAAAAAAAAAAAAAAATTTTAGGATAAATGTAGAAGTGTTAAAAATTCTTCTCCTGTGATGATGACTCCATTTCATATTCAGGTGCCATGGAGACATGATCACCAATATAAGAGGCGTTTTTGCCATTGAGCCCTATTAAGTGGTTTTAGTAAAGGTTCCCCAAGACATGAAAATTATTTTAGGACTCATCTAGGGTAAAAGGGTTGAGAGAGGCTGGGTGGAGCCTCTGACACATTTTTTGGCAACTGGGTGCCTTTTGGGGAGATCTAACCTCCCTTTCAGGACAGGAAGTGATGGGAAATCTCTCCATTGGGGAAATGCACAAAAACACATTTTAGGTAGACTGTAGAAGTCCTAAAGATGACCCCATTTCTTCTTCTCTGGGTGCCATGGGGACAGGAAGTGAGGGAAAATCTCCCCAATGGGGGTCAGAATTCGATCTCCTACCCTCTCTCTACAAAACATAAAGCATCTATGGTTTAAGGGCTCATTCACACTTTTGCAGTGTGTCCGCGTTAAAGTGGTTGTAAACCATTACATATACCCAGTGAAGAGGCTATCCTCAAGTGATGCACAGAGATGAAACAAATACTCCTACATACGTTGTACCTATTTATCTGCATCCTTCTCTACATCTGTTCAAAGTGCAGAATTTATCAAGCTTGTCTGAGAGTTCAGAAAGCAGGGGGTGGAGAGCTGAAGTTACACTTGGCATAGCTCAGTGAGGAGACCTCTGAGAGCTGATTGGAAGGAAGGGACACCCCCACCCCACCCCCCCTTTACGAGCACATGGGAACAGAGCTGAGGCTGCCAATCAGCTTGGAGGTGCCTCCCCTGTCACCTTTTTTTCTCTTGGTGTCAGGAAAACTTGTCAGACGTGAGCCAAACTAATAGCAGAGGAATGAAACAGCAGACAGAAATGACACTTTTAATTGAGACAAGTACACACTGTAGAGGGATATGCTTTGTTCATATTTCATGTCTGAGGTTTACAACCACTTTAATACAATGCACTGCTGTGCATATTGTAGTGTGCTGCATTGGCAGAAAAGATGTATGTCCTTTTTTTTCCTTTTTTTTTTTTTTTTTTTTTTTTTTTTGCATTTAGTATGTTGACATTCACTTGAATGGGCTGTCATCATGCAACACACAATGTGAAAAAATGTGTGTAAATGCGCCAGGACACCAAGTCTGAATGAGCCCTTTCCTTTGTATTCCTTTCTTTCTGGATAGAGCAGCACTGTCACTATTAGCCCCGGTTCACACTGATGCGACTTGAGAGTGTAAAGTCGCATGACAAGTCACGCCCCATTAAGACCCCTTTCAACTGAGGCGGTTTTCAGGTGTTTTAGCAGTAGAAATAGCGCCTGAAAAGCGCCTCCCATTCATTTCTGTGTGGCTTTTCACACTGGGGCAGTGCGCTTGTGGGACGTTGGAGCATCTTTGGGGCGGTTTGGGAGCGTTGTATTTAGCACTCCCAAAACGCCCTGGTTATTGAAATGAATGGGCAGCGCTTCCAAAGTGCCTGAAAAGCGATTTGGAAGCGCCGCCACATGGGCGCTTTTAACCCCTTCTTTGGGGATGAAAGCGCCCCGCTGGCGGCCGAAAAGCGCCGCTAAAAAGAGCGGCCCCAGTGTGAAAGAGGTCCAACTGCAATGGAAACATTCTAATCGTGCGCAAAGGTTCCTGCATTACGTTTGGTGCGACTTTAATACGACTTGTGTTGACTTCTATTAAAGAAGACGTATGGAAGCCACAATGAAGTCGTGCAGGGGTGTCGGCTTCCAAGTCGCAGCAGTGCGAACCCAGCCTTGGAGAGAATTACCCTTACTTCCTGTCAGGACAGGAAGTTTTGGGAAACTTCTCTAATGTGGACACAAGAAAAAAAAAACACATTTTTATTGCAGTCTGCGGCTTCCTGTCCAGGTGACCACTGCATCCTCTTCCCCTGCTTCTTGTAAAGGTGTCACCGGGACAGGAAGTGGGGGGGGGTCTCTGCAAAAGTGTCATGGACAGAAATACAGATGGAAAATGTTATCTCTTCTCCACTTTATCTAAAAATAAAAAAAAGAATGGCTGTAGTTGGGATTAAATGACCTGATTGGTTCCGGGGTGTATATAATAAATGTATTGGGGATCTTCAGATGTAAGGCAGAGGTTGATTTGGGTGATTCTTTGGGATTGTAAAGAGAGAACAGAGTCGGGGAGCAGCTGCTACTTTCGGAGCCTCAGCACACAGGCCCTTTTGCTTTGTGACAGGTTCCCTTTAAGCCATAGGAGAAGTGTTTGCATTGTGGCGGAGCGCTGTGAGAATGGTGGACTCGTCAGCACAGACTAATAGCAATATGTTCTTTTATCTGCTCTTACACTCCTGAGATTTTTTACCCATGATGCCTCTGGGCCGCGGTCCCGTTCCTGGCTGAAGAACAGCAGAGTGCCATCAATGCAGATCATGTATGCGGGGTGAAGCGGCAGGCCATCCGAAAAACACTAACAATGTATTATTAATGTTATTATTATATTTTTGGGCATATAAAGAGCTTTATTGAGAGATGTTTGCAGCGTGTGATAAACCACAGTGCAAAGTTTGCTATCCAGTCATTCATCCAGGCTTGTAAAGAGCTGTAATCCACAACAACCAATCAGAGTTCAGTCCCTAGAGATCGATTTGCTATTGGATATCACGCATTGCATATCCTATTTGGCTAATTTGCAGATGGATATTAAAAACCGTACATTGCTTATGTCATCACTAAATGTGAACACTGCAAAGAATATTTGGGAAAATACACCAAGGAAAGGCTGCAAATAATGCAGCAAAAAACACAGAACAGTGGCGGACATAGCAGTGGGGCCCTGTGCATGAACGTATTTGGTCCCCATTGTTGGTGTCATTGGAAGGAATAATGCCCCATCATTGGTGTCATTGGGAGGATTGGTGCCCCGTCATTGGGAGGAATGGTGCCCCATCATAGGTGACATTGGGAGGAATGGTGTCCCATCATTGGTGTCATTGGAAGGACTAGAGCCCCATCATTGGTGTCATTGGAAGGAATGGTGCCCCATCATTGGTGTCATTGAGAGAAATGGTGTCCCATCATAGGTGTCATTGGAAGGAATAGAGCCCCATCATTGGTGTCATTGGAAGGAATGGTGCCCCATCATAGGTGTCAGTGGAAGGAATAGTTCCCCATCATTGGGAGGAATGGTGCCCCACCATTGCTGTCATTGGGAAGAATAGTGACCTATCATTGGTGTCATTGGAAGGAATGGTGCCCCCATCATTGGTGTCATTGGGAGGTATGGTGCCCCATCATTGGTGTCATTGGAAGGAATAGAGCCCCATCATTGGTGTCATTGGAAGGAATGGTGCCCCCATCATTGGTGTCATTGGGAGGTATGGTGCACCATCATAGGCGTCATTGGGAGAAATGGTGTCCCATCATAGGTGTCATTGGAAGGAATAGAGCCCCATCATTGGTGTCATTGGAAGGAATGGTGCCCCATCATAGGCGTCATTGGGAGAAATGGTGTCCCATCATAGGTGTCATTGGGGGGAATAATGCCCCATCATAGGTGTCAGTGGAAGGAATAGTTCCCCATCATTGGGAGGAATGGTGCCCCATCATTGGTGTCATTGGGAGGTATGGTGCCCCATCATAGGTGTCATTGGAAGAAATGGTGTCCCGTCATTGGGAGGAATGGTGCCCCACCATTGCTGTCATTGGGAAGAATAGTGACCTATCATTGGTGTCATTGGAAGGAATGGTGCCCCCATCATTGGTGTCATTGGGAGGTATGGTGCCCCATCATTGGTGTCATTGGAAGGAATGGTGCCCCCATCATTGGTGTCAGTGAAAGGAATAGTTCCCCATCATTGGTGTCATTGGGAGGAATGGTGCCCCGTCATTGGGAGGAATGGTGCCCCATCATTGGTGTCATTGGGTGGAATGGTGCCCCATCATAGGTGTCATTGGAAGAAATGGTGTCCCATCATAGGTGTCATTGGAAGGAATGGTGCCCCATCATTGCTGTCATTGGGAAGAATAGTGACCTGTCGTTGGAAGGAATGGTGCCTCCATCATTGGTGTCATTGAGAGGAATAGTGAGCCATTGTTAGCAGGAGGAATAATGTCCCATTGTTGGTGTCAGTGGAAGGAATAGTGCCCCATCATTGATGTCATTGGGAGGAATAGTGCCCCATTGTTAGCAGGAGGAATAATGTCCCATGGTTGGTGTCACTGGAAGGAATAGTGCCTCATCATTAGTGTCAGTGGGAGGAATATTGCCCCTTGGTTGGTGTCAGTGGGAGGAATAGTGCCCCATCATTAGTGACGGTGGAGGAATAGTGCCCCATAGTTGGTGTCAGTGGAGGAATAGTGCCCCATAGTTGGTGTCAGTGGAGGAATAGTGCCCCATCATTGGTGTCAGAGGAGGAATAGTGTCCCACTGTGTTAGGGCATTATGAAGATACCTACCTCTTTTATCTGCTTTAAAAGTAAACTGTGTCCAGGTCTATGTGAAAGCGACAGGCGGCACCAGCATCTGACCACATCTTGTGTAAATCGGCCCCCTAAATCTCAGAGGGTCCCTTACACAAGTCCTTGGTATGCGCAAGATGGTGTGACCACCCCTGACCAGAAACCTCGCCAATAAATACATACTGAGATTGTGTGACCAATGTATTCTCATAATGATGGTCCTTCACAAGGACTCTGCACTGAAAACGGAGGCCAGGCAAACCTCTTCCATTGAAATAGCAGTTGTCTGACTGTCATGCTGATCCTCGGACTCCTAATACACACATATTCAGCCTGAATTCCTGAGCTGTATACCACCCAAGTCAATAAGGTGATGGGGTCAGTAATGTCTACAAATCCATACGGCCATTTATCTCCTGTATAATAAGACAAGGGAGGGGGCTGAGTGGTTGCTATGGACAACACAGGCACTCTTTAGTCATTTTATCACCCCTGTATTAATGATGGTATTTGATCAATTATAGTATTCGGTCATTGCAGTGTTGGCAAAATATTTATAACCAATTTATTATTAATTAATAACACAAAATCAGGTATATTTTCACTGTCAGTATTGCACATTTTCTATACTATGCAAGTATTTGGCTTCATTTATGGGAGCGTGAAAGGGGCTTAATTGCTAAGCCTTTAGCTTCCAATCAGATCTCATTTTTCTGTAGTCAGCTCAATTCTGATTGGTTCCTTTTTTCACTGGCTTATTGAACTTATCCCTCTTTAGCCTCTAAACATTTACCTCGTTTTTTTAAAATGACTCGAGGAAGGCCTGAGCCAATGTCCTAATGACAAGTCAGATGATGGCCGCCACAACCTGAAAAGCGTTTTTGCCTATAGCAACCAAATCTTCTTTTCTAACATTTTCTAATTTTGGGTGGAGTGGTGAGGAGGGGGGTTACAAGCCCTGCCAGGTTTTTATTGCCATCTGTGTCCCCATTAGGATGATTGACCTCAGAATTTTTGCTCGTAATCATCGCCATTGGGAACAACAGTGATGGGAAAATACCAATTTTTGAGGGCCCTGTTATGGTAATGCCCACTATAAAATGCTCCCCTAATGCATGGTGCCGCAACATGTAGCAATGCTGCTCATTACATGGTGCCACCCCTCAACCCAACGCACTGTACAGTAGAGTTTGACGCACCACGGTGCATAGACTGTGCATTACTGTGCATAGCATTTTGAAAAAGGGTCTTGTATGTTTTTTTTCTTTTGTTTTTTTTTGTTTTATTTATCCATTGTGGCACGTTGGCAGCCTTTTCATAATGTATGGGCTACTTTAAAGTGGTTAGTTCTCCTTCACCAAAAAACTGCCTATGCGGGTAAGGGGTGTCTATAGATGACAAACTGTGCACCTTTGACCAAAGCTGAGTAATACCCTTGTTATAGATGTAGGCCGTTTATGTACCTCCCGAAGGCTGACTGAAAAACTCCCAGAGATGGCATCATCCCATCCTGGGATGTTTCTAAGATACTCCCAGCTGATTCAAACCCCTTCACATGTGCTCTCTCTTCCATGTGAACCTGTATGATGCTTTGGGTCTTTAGCCTACTATAGCTGTATCCAATAGGTTTCCGGTGTAGGTGCAGGCTGAGTAAAGAGGCCGTCATGACTCTATGCAGACTGTAAAAGAAATATCCCAATCGCCACATACAGTGCAAGGCCGTCCATCACATGAATAGTAGCAGTATAGGCGTGCATAGCCTATAGCACTCCAAAGATCAAACACAAGGTACCAATCACTTACTGTGTTCATTCAGAACGGGAAGGAGGCGGTAAATTTACATATTTACAGGTCCCTTCCCCCCTCATCCTAAAACCATTCCCCTTTGTGTGCCCGCAGCAGCTGATGGGAGAGAAGAGGAGAGGGCGGGGGCATCTGCGCTGCACAGGGTGATTGGGGTGTGCACACCCATGTGTGGCAGCCTCAGCCCAGCTCCGTTTAGGTAATGCCCCCGACGTGTTTGGCTCTACTCATGGGGTTTTTGTTATTTTTTATTTATTTTTTCTCGAAGTTTATTAAAAAACAAAACAAAGAAAAACCTTACAGCTCACAAATGAACATCAGCGCCTATCATACATTCCAATTACAGATAGTATATTAGCACGGTGAACTCAACGACAATCACCACCCCGTATTGTGTGATTCGGGTAATTCCACGCAACGTTCCAATTATATGTATAGCATCTTAAAATCCTGGACTCTACTATGCAGAGGTGTACAGGGGCTTTGTTATTGACCTCCATGATTAAGCACAGTGGGGACGAAACGTGTCGGGAGGAGTGGCCTGGGCTTGCACACTGTGTGGCTATCAGGATATTTCTCTCTCTTCTCTGTCACACTAGCTCTGAGCTCAGCGATGCTGCAATGGAGGAGATGGTCCACCACACATGTACAGGGAGCTCGCTCCTGTGATAGTGGGGGCAGACCAGTAACAGGTGGGAGTGTCAACATTTTGGCATAAAGGCAGGACGGGATGATGCCATCTTTGGGAATTTTGCAGCCAGGTTTCAGGAGGTACTTAAATGGCTTACACCTATAGCAAGGGCATTTTTTAACTTTAATCACAGCTGCACAGTTTTTCGTCTACAGGTGCCCCTTACCTGCATAGACCGTTTTTTTCGGTAATGGTCAACTACCCCTTTAACGCAATCCATGCCGCTGGTTAACGCATGTGCATTAATGCACCGCAGGGGAACATGCCATTGTGAATGGACCCTTAGTTGTCACCGGGACAAGAATTGACAGGAAATCTTCCAATAGGGACACTTTTTCCGGTGACAACTGTTTAAGGGGTGGGCGAGGTTTCTTTACTATTTTTTTTTTTTCTGTCTGCAAGATAGGAAATGAAGTGAAGTCTCCCAAATGGGACACAGGTGGCATTAAAAAGAAAAACCTAACAAGGGATTTAACAATTTCCTACATCATCCACAACAACAAAAAAGCTTTATAATGCACTTTTAACTTCTGATATATAAGAGATGGTGGGCCTTGCCTATCAATGTGTCTCATAAACCGGGCCACCTCTATCAGCCTGTGCTGCTCCCAGTATGATCTGTACAAATAGGAGCGTTAAATTGGCTACAACTGCGTGAGAAGGTTCCGCAAGCGGATAAGTGACGTCTTTTTTTCAGGAGCAAACCTTGCATGTATATACTGTACATAGTAGCAAATTTAACGGAGAGCACAATCGGTAGCAACCAATGAAATGTTTGATTTTATGTTTGAATATGCAGTATAAAATAATAGCTGGACTCTTATTGGCTGCTGTGGAAAACACCTTAGTATTTTGGTTTTTTTTTTTTTTTTTCTCTGCTCTTAATGACGTGGCCATGTTGTATTTTCCTATTTCATAAACCTTTTGGTGCCCATAGAAAGGACATTCTGGAACAGATTATCATTATTATAATCATTATTATGACTATTCAATGGAATGTGTTCAAAAACCCCAAGGCATTGGCTTGATTTGGGGGGCGACCATTGGAGACCCATTGGAGACCTGCTTTAATTTGTCCAACAATGGCAGATAAGAGCTGTCCACATGGGTTGAAGGGTATCCATGGACAGGGCGGGATCGTCTGACATTTGGCCCAATTTGGTGGTCACTTTGCTGGTATGATAAAAGCTGGCCATACACCTTACAATCTGATTGTAGATGAACTAAAACTATGTAATGCGAAGGACTAGTTAAAAAAAAAAGAAAAAAAATTGCACTGGATAAGGGGAACAGAGTCTTAGGAAATCTGTTGCTGGTGAGTTGGTACCAATCTCAGAATAGTGTAACATAGGCCTTACCCTGAGATAAACCAGGAGGGGGATACGCCAAAGTCCTACTTACTTTACAGAAAGGACCGATCTATCCTATAAAATGGGAGGCTGCAGGCACGAATGAATGCCTGCATGAATGTTTTTCATCCATTCCCAGACAAGGCTGTCCAATGAGACTCGGCTCCCTGCTCGTGTGATGGGTAAAGACCCTCCTGGTTCACTCCTATACCTACTCATATCCAACCTGAAGAAAGGGCGATTATAGAATAGGAAGGCGATCTTCAAATGTTGGAATATTTTTAAAATATACTTTCAAGCAATTTTTAAATTATTTATTATTTAAATTTTTTTAATTGCATTTTCATAATCAGGGATTTCAAGTACACGACGCAGTAAAAAAGGGCCGGTGGGTGGGAAATGGAATGATCCATAGTATCCGAGGGGGGGAAATGTGTAGTCTCACCTTTTTAAGGCTGCATTCACACCTGAGCAGAGCGACTTTCAGGCGTTTGCTTTTAAGAGTTTTTGAGCGTTTTTATAAGTGCATTACAAGCATTTTAGAAGCGTGGCCCTCACATACGCATACACTGTAGTACTCACGTGGTGGATGAGGCCTACAACAGTGCTTTTTTGCCTTTTGAAAATAGAATGACATACCAACTTCTTCAAAGAAGAGCCCTATTACTACTATGGATCATCCAATCCCCACCGCCGTCACTTTTTAAGCCTGTGTCACGATATTGGAATACCCGGCTATCTATGCAAGGGCCCATTTACATCTATGCGTTGCGTCATCGCGCGTTAGGTCAAGCATTAATGTTCGTTGCATAAATGCCGCTCCCAACCTGTGCCAATGCACCCTAACATGGCTAAAACTGCAGCACATAACAATGCGTTGTCATGTGTTACTGCCACAAGGTGCGTTGCCTTTGTGCTGCCTTTCAAAAATAATGGCGCATTAATGCTTGCTACGTGCGGTACTGCAACACGGAAGTGTGAATGGGGCACCACATATTTGCAAATTTAACAATGTTTATGGAAACCCAATCACTAATATCATATGCGCTTTCACATGTTAGTTTCAATTATTTGCATTAAAAAATAAATGTTTATAAATCAAAATAATTTTTTGTGATCCTGCCATGAAGGTTTTGCTTGTTCAGAACACAAAATGGCTACAAAATGCTGTCAAAAACAGCAGGTTAATGTAATTAGTCAGACTAGAAGCCGTTATTAGGGTGTGAGGTAATCCAAGACCGCATACAAAATGGGTGCCATAGTGTTTTGTGATCGGGCCTCCTTTTTTCCCCTCCTTGACAGAATTTTGTAGTTACTTTGGGTTCTAAACAAGCTTCAGGCTAAGAGAATACCACAAGGGAAAAACGGGGGGAAATGGAGGGACTTTTTGATACCCAGGCTAATGTACGTTTATCACCTGACTAAGAGCAATCATTAAAGTATGAGGTAATCCAGGACTGCATACAAAATGGCTGCCATGACATTTTGTGATGGAACCCTCCCCTTTTTACCCTCTTTGACAGCACTTTGTAGTTTTGGTTTCTAAAAGAACACAAGGCTAATGTATATTATCACCCAGCCCAGGGCCCTCAGCAGTGTGTGTGTGTGAGGTAATCCAGGCATACAAAATGGCTGCCGCATTTCTTTGAGATTCCCTGTACAGTAAACCATTTCCTCCACGTCATTTTAAAGCGCTTTTTTTTTTTTTTTTTAAGGTGAAACTTCTCCTTTCCTTGGATGGCCCGCTACTTATCTTTCCCTTATTTTATTAGATTTGAAGTGTGAATGACTGATGAGTGAATTGACAAATAAAGTTTTATGTATTCAGAAACGCGGGTATTGACTTCTGTTATCAGAAACACTGAGAAACCCCTCGGCTGCCGGCACGGTCTGCGTTTTGTTTTCAAGAAATTCGAGAAGTTCTGTGGACTTCTGGGACGGAACGGGGGTTCACTGTCCTGCTGTACAAAACTTATCGCTGAGGTAGCATTAATAGCCATATTAAATGATGAATTATGCAAATAATATACTTTATATACTATTTAATGCCGCAGAGAAATAATGTAGGAACTTTTTGGGGTTTTTTTTTTGTTTCTTGAGTTTACATTTGAACAACCAGTGAAAAGAATTAACTTTTTTTTTTTTTTTTGAGCAATTCATGACTGTAAAATGAGATCCTCGATTCTTCTAAAATGAGAAAATATAATGTACATGTTCTGTATTAAAAAATTCTTCACCTCTTACTGTTATTTGTGAATCTCAAATTTTAATTTCTATCCGATTGACATGTAATTTCTTTCATTAAAGACTTTTTTTTTCTACTTTCCCTGTAGATTCATCCAATCCTGTCCTTGTATCTCTGGATAATAAAAAAGATAAGGGCCCATTCAGACGGGTGATTAGCTTCTCCGCTGCAACAGAGAAACTTTGGCCTTTCCCCCATGCTTTGGGGGTCTATTTAGGCCCCTTTCACACTTGTGCGACTTGTCCTGCGACTTGGGACTGAAAGTCGCATGACAAGTCGTTCCCCCATGATAACCATTCATATCTGTGGGACTTCAAGTCGCACCGACTTCAAAGTAGTCCCTGTACTACTTTAGTCTGGTCTGGCTTTCATGCGAGTTGAGGTCCATAGACCTCAAGTTTACACAGGCATTAAAAATTGCAGCCGCAAAATCGCAGGATTTTTAAGTAGTGGCAGTGTGAAAGGGGCCTTATTGGGTTAGTTTGTTTTTATCTATAGACACCCCTTATCTGCATAGGCAGTTTGCTGCTAGAAATAAACTCTGCAGCTGTGACTGAAGTTGGATAATACCCTTGCTATAGGTGTAGGCCATTTACATGCCTCGTGAAGCCTGACTGGAATACTCAACGTTGCTAGAGTCAAAACATAAATTCCTCACATTGGGACTTTAAACCAGACCACAAACTATGGTAAAAAGATATTCAAAATTTATTACACATTGATAATATATAGCAACATGAACATGGGAATATACGCAACAAACACAAGTATTGGGAGCAGAAATGGAGACCAGCTGCAAGGAGAAGCCCAGAGCTTTGTCAGACAGACAGAACTGCCAACACGTTTCGAAAAACCAAATGCAGATCTTCTTCAGGGACAGAGGGCTTGCGGGGTCCAGATCTGTAGCTTATATCCCAAATGTTGATGCTCCACCCAGAAAGACAAAGAACATAACTCAAAAATGTAAAGAAAGCTATGTCCGTCAGAGCAGCGCACAAGCAACAGAAAATGTGAATGACATCAGCCAGGGGTCTGTATATTGTGGGATGATCTTATACCACTAAGTTATCTAATAACTATATAGACCGTAGACCTCTGCTCTACCTTGCCAGACACCACCAGCCACATCTCCAGCCACAACATTTTGACTCCAACTTTTAGATCCATAAGGCACATCCATATATCTGGCTGATGGATACAACTAGGGTTGTCCCGATACCACTTTTTTAAGACTGAGTACAAGTACTGATATTTTTTTTCAAGTATTCGCCGATACCGATTACCAATACTTTTTTAATGTCATGTGACAGTGGCACGTGTGTCAGTAGTTTTTTTGTTTTTACAATTTTATTTTTTTACAAATATATTTTTTTAAATTATTTTTTACAATTTATTTTATGTTTTTTTACAAGAAGGGTGAGGGGGGGAGTGGACAGTGTCGGTGTGTTTTTTTTATTTTGTTTTTTATTTTTTACAATTAGTTTCTTTTTTATTGCAATTTTTTTTTTTTTATTATTATTATTAGCCCTGTTGGGGGCTTTGGTAAGATATCAGGGGTCCTAATAGACCCCTGACATCTCCCCTTTGAGACAGGGAAAGGGACTGAGGACACATGTTTCCCAGTCCCCTTCTCAGCTGCACTGAAAATGAATGGAGAGGAGACAGAGGCTCCTCTCCATTCATAAATTGAAGCATCGTAAACGCAGGTTATGATGTTTCAGTTATGTGAATGGACAGTCAGTTATCACTGACTGTTCATTCGGAAAAGGAAGGAGCCAGATTTGCTGGCTCCTACCTCCGCTCTCCATCCTGAAAGATCGAAGGGGGAGGAGAAGAACGGAGGGGGGACAGCAGCACGGAGGGGGGACAGCAGCACGGAGGGGGGACAGCAGAACGGAGGGGGCAGAGGATGAGAACGCAGGGGGCAGAGGATTGGAACGGAGAGGGACAGCAGCACGGAAAAACGGAGGGGGCAGAGTATGAGAACGGAGGGGGACAGCAGCACGGAGGAGAAAGGAGGGGGCAGAGGATGGGAACGGAGAGGGACAGCAGCACGGAGAACGGAGGGGGCAGAGGATGAGAACGGAGGGGGCAGAGGATGAGAATTGAGGGGGACAGCAGCACGGAGGAAAACGGAGGGGGCAGAGGAGGAGAATGGAGGGGGACAGCAGCACGAAGGGGCAGAGGATAAGAACGGAGGGGGACAGCAGCACGGAGAGGGGCAGCAGCACCGAGGGGAACAGAGGGGGACAGCAGAACGGAGGGGGCAGAGGATGAGAACGAAGGGGGACAGCAGCACAGAGGAGAACGGAGGGGGCATAGGATGGGAACGGAGAGGGACAGCAGCACGGAAAACGGAGGGGGCAGAGGATGAGAACAGAGGGGGACAGCAGCACGGAGGAGAACGGAGGGGGACAGCAGCACGGAGGAGAACAGAGGGGGCAGAGGATGATAACGGAGGGGGACAGCAGCACGGAGGGGGCAGAGGAGGGGGACAGCAGCACGGAGGGGCAGAGGATAAGAACGGAGGGGGACAGGAGAACTGAGAGGGACAGCAGCACGGAGGGGGCAGAGGAGGAGAACGGAGAGGGGCAGCAGCACGGAGGAGAGCGGAGGGGGCAGAGGATGGGAATGGAGAGGGACAGCAGCACGGAGGGGGCAGAGGAGGAGAACAGAGGGGGACAGCAGCACGGAGGGGGCAGAGGAGGAGAACGGAGGGGGACAGCAGCACGGAGGGGGCAGAGGAGGAGAACGGAGGGGGACAGCAGCACGGAGGGGGCAGAGGAGGAGAACGGAGGGGGACAGCAGCACGGAGGGGCAGAGGAGGAGAACGAAGGGGGACAGCAGCACGGAGGGGGCAGAGGATGAGAACGGAGGGGGACAGCAGCACGGAGGGGGCAGAGGAGGAGAACGAAGGGGGACAGCAGCACGGAGGGGGCAGAGGATGAGAACGGAGGGGGACAGCAGCACGGAGGAGAACGGAGGGGGCAGAGGATGAGAACGGAGGGAGACATCAGCACCGAGGGGGACAGCAGCACGGACGGGGCAGAGGATGAGAACGGAGGGGGACAGCAGCACGGAGGGGGCAGAGGATGAGAACGGAGGGGGACAGCAGAACGGAGGAGCACGGAGGGGGCAGAGGATGAGAACGGAGGGGGACAGCAGAACAGAGGAGCACAGAGGGGGCAGAGGATGAGAACGGAGGGGGACAGCAGCACGGAGGAGAATGGAGGGGGCAGAGGATGAGAACGGAGGGGGACAGCAGAACGGAGGAGCACGGAGGGGGCAGAGGATGAGAACGGAGGGGGACAGCAGAACAGAGGAGCACAGAGGGGGCAGAGGATGAGAACGGAGGGGGACAGCAGCACGGAGGAGAATGGAGGGGGCAGAGGATGAGAACGAAGGGGGACAGCAGCACGGAGGGGGCAGAGGATGAGAACGGAGGGGGACAGCAGCACGGAAGAGAACGGAGGGGGCAGAGGATGAGAACCGAGGGGGACAGCAGCATGGAGGGGGCAGAGGATGAGAACGGAGGGGGCCAGCAGCCCGGAGGGGGCAGAGGATAAGAACGGAGGGGGACAGCAGCCCGGAGGGGGCAGAGGATAAGAACGGAGGGGGACAGCAGCACAGAGGAGCACGGAGGGGGCAGAGGAGGAGCACGGAGGGGGCAGAGGAGGAGCACGGAGGGGGCAGAGGATGAGAACGGAGGGGGACAGCAGCACGGAGGGGGCAGAGATGGAGAACGGAGGGGGACAGGAGAACGGAGGGGGCAGAGGAGGAGAACGAAGGGGGACAGCAGCACGGAGGGGGCAGAGGAGGAGAACAAAGGGGGACAGCAGCACGGAGGGGGCAGAGGAGGAGAACGGAGGGGGACAGCAGCACGGAGGAGAACGGAGGGAGACATCAGCACCGAGGGGGACAGCAGCACGGAGGAGAACGGAGGGAGACATCAGCACCGAGGGGGACAGCAGCACGGACGGGGCAGAGGATGAGAACGGAGGGGGACAGCAGCACGGAGGAGAAAGGAGGGGGCAGAGGATGGGAACGGAGAGGGACAGCAGCACGGAGAACGGAGGGGGCAGAGGATGAGAACGGAGGGGGCAGAGGATGAGAATTGAGGGGGACAGCAGCACGGAGGAAAACGGAGGGGGCAGAGGAGGAGAATGGAGGGGGACAGCAGCACGAAGGGGCAGAGGATAAGAACGGAGGGGGACAGCAGCACGGAGAGGGGCAGCAGCACCGAGGGGAACAGAGGGGGACAGCAGAACGGAGGGGGCAGAGGATGAGAACGAAGGGGGACAGCAGCACAGAGGAGAACGGAGGGGGCATAGGATGGGAACGGAGAGGGACAGCAGCACGGAAAACGGAGGGGGCAGAGGATGAGAACAGAGGGGGACAGCAGCACGGAGGAGAACGGAGGGGGACAGCAGCACGGAGGAGAACAGAGGGGGCAGAGGATGATAACGGAGGGGGACAGCAGCACGGAGGGGGCAGAGGAGGGGGACAGCAGCACGGAGGGGCAGAGGATAAGAACGGAGGGGGACAGGAGAACTGAGAGGGACAGCAGCACGGAGGGGGCAGAGGAGGAGAACGGAGAGGGGCAGCAGCACGGAGGAGAGCGGAGGGGGCAGAGGATGGGAATGGAGAGGGACAGCAGCACGGAGGGGGCAGAGGAGGAGAACAGAGGGGGACAGCAGCACGGAGGGGGCAGAGGAGGAGAACGGAGGGGGACAGCAGCACGGAGGGGGCAGAGGAGGAGAACGGAGGGGGACAGCAGCACGGAGGGGGCAGAGGAGGAGAACGGAGGGGGACAGCAGCACGGAGGGGCAGAGGAGGAGAACGAAGGGGGACAGCAGCACGGAGGGGGCAGAGGATGAGAACGGAGGGGGACAGCAGCACGGAGGGGGCAGAGGAGGAGAACGAAGGGGGACAGCAGCACGGAGGGGGCAGAGGATGAGAACGGAGGGGGACAGCAGCACGGAGGAGAACGGAGGGGGCAGAGGATGAGAACGGAGGGAGACATCAGCACCGAGGGGGACAGCAGCACGGACGGGGCAGAGGATGAGAACGGAGGGGGACAGCAGCACGGAGGGGGCAGAGGATGAGAACGGAGGGGGACAGCAGAACGGAGGAGCACGGAGGGGGCAGAGGATGAGAACGGAGGGGGACAGCAGAACAGAGGAGCACAGAGGGGGCAGAGGATGAGAACGGAGGGGGACAGCAGCACGGAGGAGAATGGAGGGGGCAGAGGATGAGAACGGAGGGGGACAGCAGAACGGAGGAGCACGGAGGGGGCAGAGGATGAGAACGGAGGGGGACAGCAGAACAGAGGAGCACAGAGGGGGCAGAGGATGAGAACGGAGGGGGACAGCAGCACGGAGGAGAATGGAGGGGGCAGAGGATGAGAACGAAGGGGGACAGCAGCACGGAGGGGGCAGAGGATGAGAACGGAGGGGGACAGCAGCACGGAAGAGAACGGAGGGGGCAGAGGATGAGAACCGAGGGGGACAGCAGCATGGAGGGGGCAGAGGATGAGAACGGAGGGGGCCAGCAGCCCGGAGGGGGCAGAGGATAAGAACGGAGGGGGACAGCAGCCCGGAGGGGGCAGAGGATAAGAACGGAGGGGGACAGCAGCACAGAGGAGCACGGAGGGGGCAGAGGAGGAGCACGGAGGGGGCAGAGGAGGAGCACGGAGGGGGCAGAGGATGAGAACGGAGGGGGACAGCAGCACGGAGGGGGCAGAGATGGAGAACGGAGGGGGACAGGAGAACGGAGGGGGCAGAGGAGGAGAACGAAGGGGGACAGCAGCACGGAGGGGGCAGAGGAGGAGAACAAAGGGGGACAGCAGCACGGAGGGGGCAGAGGAGGAGAACGGAGGGGGACAGCAGCACGGAGGAGAACGGAGGGAGACATCAGCACCGAGGGGGACAGCAGCACGGAGGAGAACGGAGGGAGACATCAGCACCGAGGGGGACAGCAGCACGGACGGGGCAGAGGATGAGAACGGAGGGGGACAGCAGCACGGAGGGGGCAGAGGATGAGAACGGAGGGGGACAGCAGAACGGAGGAGCACGGAGGGGGCAGAGGATGAGAACGGAGGGGGACAGGAGAACGGAGGGGGACAGCAGCACGGAGGAGAATGGAGGGGGCAGAGGATGAGAACGAAGGGGGACAGCAGCACGGAGGGGGCAGAGGATGAGAACAGAGGGGGACAGCAGCACGGAGGAGAACGAAGGGGGACAGCAGCACGGAAGAGAACGGAGGGGGCAGAGGATGAGAACCGAGGGGGACAGCAGCACGGAGGGGGCAGAGGATGAGAACGGAGGGGGACAGCAGCCCGGAGGGGGCAGAGGATAAGAACGGAGGGGGACAGCAGCACGGAGGAGAACGGAGGGGGCAGAGGAGGAGCACGGAGGGGGCAGAGGAGGAGCACGGAGGGGGCAGAGGATGAGAACGGAGGGGGACAGCAGCACGGAGGGGGCAGAGGATGAGAACGGAGGGGGCAGAGGATGAGAACAGAGGGGGCAGAGGATGAGAATGGAGGGGGCAGAGGAGGAGAACGGAGGGGGCAGAGGAGGAGAACTGAGGGGGCAGAGGATGAGAATGGAAGAGAACGGAGGGGGACAGCAGCATGGAGGGGAACTTTGAGGGGGACAGCAGCAGAACAGAGGGGGACTGAAGGAGGATACAGGGACAGTCAGCGGTGATCGGTGCGGCTTTGGGGGCAGTTACAAGCACTGATCACCGCTGTGTAGATTTCACTAAAGCAGCTGATGAGGGGGGGAGAAGTGGAGAAATGGCTGTCAGACTTTATTGAAATTGGTGCTTGTAACTCCCCCTCCGCACCGATCACCGCTGACTGTATAGGTAGCGGGTGAAGCATCGGAGCATTTGCCCGAGTAAATGCTTGGTGTCGGTACCGATACTAGTAGCAAGGGTATTATCCAACTTTACTCACAGCTGCACAGTTTGTTTTTATCTATAGATACCGCTTATCTGCATACATAGGTTGTTTTTTTGTTTTTTTTTTTTGGTAAAGGTGAACTAACCCTTTAAAAAGAGGAAAATAGAAAAATGTCAAGCATTCATCAAGCCATCTTGATTTCTGGGCTTGTTAACACCAGAAGGCAGTGCAAGAAACCCACGTTCCATGCGCATTTTTTTAGCACTGCATTCAAAATGCCATGCAGTTGTGATCTGCAGCAGGTGTCAATATGAAGTTAATGACACCCCAAATGCAGGTCGCAAATGCAGTGCGCTGGCCTGCCCAGATCGTATGGTACTACGTAGTCCAGTTGCAGTGCATCATCCCCTGCCTTGTTCCTTAGACACTCTCAGTCAAGTCAAACCCTTTTGAATGCTCTCTCTCCCCTGTCAAAGTAGCTCTAAGCTCAGCAATGCTGCAACAAAGGAGACAGTGGACCACACAGGATGATGCCATCTGGGAGTTATTTTGGCCAGGCTTTGAAGGGTACATAAATGGCCTACACCTATGTCAAGGGCATTATCCAACTTTAGTCAGTTTGTTTTTCTCTAAAGGTGCCCCTTACCTGCATGGGCAGTTTTTGGTTAGGGTGAACTAACCCTTTAAGGCCTCATGTACACTAGGCGTTTAGCCCCAGTGCATGAGTTTCTGGCATTTAGGTGTGAGAGTAAGGCAAAGGCGCCCCAGTCCAGACCTCCTGCCAGCAGCTTGCACAACTCTATGGGAGGCTGAAAGTTGCTGCACCCAGGAACAAAGCGGAGACTGCTTGCTCTCCAAGCATTCAACCCTGGGTGCATACTGCCTTCAAATTTAATAGCACTTCATGCACCATCCATCCAAAGCAGTTTTCGGCCTCTATAGTTTTACAGGCTGCCGACAGCGCTTTTAGACGGTAAGACGGTATGCCTGTGCATTCTGCCTACTTCTAAATACCAGAGTCCCATCACCAGGGCTGAATGTGCCCATTATAAATTGATTTCCTATGATCATCAGCTGCATCTAGTGGCCCTAATGCATTTTTGTTTCTGAAATGCCTCAATCAAGGAGATACTGCCTTATGACCACTAGATGGAGCCAAGACATCAATAAAGTTAGCAGAATTTGTGATGACTGGGCGAATACTTGCAACATTCATCCAACAAGGACTCAGACAGTTTGCATCTAGGGATGCTGTTTCTGGCTGCAGCTAACTGTCCAGTTTGTATGCAGCTGTAGCACAGAGTGCTTCTGTGTCCAGAGGCCACCTCTGAACACATCATCTTATCTGCCTTCATTTGCCCATCTGAATGAAGTCTTGTAAGATATGGGCTTTCATGCCATAATTACTATATTTAGGTTTACCCTCTTAATGGTTATTTGGCATTGGCAGTGCCATTTTTAAGTACATTACAGAGAGATTAGCTGTAGTTTCCCCTCACTGGTCATCATATGCTCTTGCGCACATTTGGATGGAGTAGGGAAATGTTGGATAATCTGCTGTTTTTTTAAAGAGCTGTTCACACCCCCAATTTCTATCCCAGCGCCAGCGGCTTTACCAGACAGGAAGTAAGGAAAAATCTGCAACAAAAATGCAGACAGCAATAAAGAGGTTGTAGGGGTTCCCTGGATTACTTAAAAAATTAAAAAGCCTTTTCATTTCTGTTTGTGTTGTTGTTGGTAATTTACCTTCAATTCCTGCCACCTGGATAGGAAGTCGGAGGACTTTTCTCCAGTGGAGCCTCAGTTACGCGTAAAGTCTCAGCAGATGTTCTGATCCTACCCCACTCTATCCGAGGCTGGATATGCACAGTACAGAAGCTCATTCTCAAAGGATTTGGGTTCCTGAGCTTTCCCATCACCCAATAGGAAGGCCAACCGATGTCACCCTTGCCTAGGCTAGTGTGCCAGAATCCAGGGGTGGATTTTTTTTTCTTTTCCCACGTCATTGACTTGAAGGCATAGACAGCCAGGAAGTTACCATTTTTGAAAGATCAGCAATGGCAGCCTGCATAGCTTTCTTCGTATTCTGTTTGTTGAAATGGAGCTGTAGTTGTTTCTGTTAAAAAAAAAAAAATTGAGCCGTCAAATGAACTCAGCAAGTCTGTTTAGGCCTTGGGCACTGCTTCTGTACACCAGACCAAACTATTAGCATTTTGTCGGTAACCTGAGCATTTTAATTTTCTGCCTTGGATCAGTTTTTTTATTTTTGGACCAGTTACATTTTTAAAAAACGGCTCTGGTTGGCCCCTGCAGTACTTCTTTTTCAGTATTAGAGGCTCTCAGTCTCCTAGGATGAATAACTGCCACCTTCAAAGAAGAAGAGGAAAGACCATTGGCATCACTGGACCCAATGCCAGATTTAAACCTTGGTTGGTTGGGGGGGGGGGGCTCAAAATAGAAATGATATGACAAATACAAAACTGAAATGAATGATAAACCGCATTTATGGTCAAAGCCCTCTTCAACCGGTATGGATGTGAACCAGATCAACACGCCATAAGATTACAACATGAAATAGACCTGAAGTGTGCCCTGGTCTGCTGGTCGGTATACCAAAAAAGGGGGCATACCCAAGATAAGTAATAGATGTTTGTGGAGAGAAATGAATTTGAGAACTGCCCTGAAAAAGGGGATGGGAGGGAGGGAGGGTATCGCGCACAGGAACCGACAAAGACCACAGATGAGTGGGCTGGTTAAATACCCCCCTGACTCCTCCCATAAATTCAGGCCACCATACTGGACTTCTTATTTTTTCTAAAAAACATAAGTTAGGTTCCACAGATGACACGAAAAAAAACCCACTGGCTAGGAGTCGACTTCAATACTACACTCAGTAGAAGAAACATAAGGAAGGAAGGTCCTCTTTTCTCTGCCGATTTCGTCCAACGCTCTACTATGTGATTCTGCCCGAATTCCGTTCCAGGGTCATGTCTGTCCCGAATTTGACCAATTTCGTAATTTCGGGTAAATCTTGCTAACCTATTTTTACCCTATTCACGATCACAGTTTCAGATTCGCCCCTTGACCCAAAGAGGGTCAAGCAGGGGAGTGAGCTCCTCTCTCGTGTTTCTCACTGTGATAAATTGATGCTGGTCGTTAAAGTGATACTAAAGTCTTGCTTTTTTTTTTTTTCTTATATAAATAACAAACATGTTACCTGCTCTATGCAGTGGTTTTGCACAGAGAAGCATCTTCTCGGGTCCCTTGCAGCTGTTCCTGGTCCCATCCCTCCTGCCGAGTGTCCCTATAGCAAGCACCAGAGATGTGCTGCTGCTCTGTGTGTCTATTCAGACATGGAGCGGTGGACCAGCCCCACCCCCTCTCTCCTCATCGGCTCACTGACTTTGATTGACAGTAGCGGGAGCCAATGGCACCTACTGCTATGTCTCAGCCAATCAGGTGGGAGAGTCTCACTGGATCTAGATGGGACTCAGGTAAGTACTGGGGGCTGCTGCACGCAGAAGGTTTTTTATCTTAATGCATAATGCATTAAGATAAAAAACCTTCTGCCTTTAGAACCACTTTAACTTCACTTCCACACGATGGGGTCTGGGCTGTTGCCTGGCACTTTTCAACATTTTCTGATCTTTTCCCTTGTCCCACCCACTTGTCTCACATAAACAAGGCAATAAATTCTGCAACACAGTCATGTTAAAACAAACATATTGAATAGTAAAATAATATGAGATGTTGAAATGTAAAACATCTGCCAGATGCCCTTTCTTTGTCTCTGTCAGACTTATTTTTTTTAAATAATAAAACCAATTTTTTAATCATTACTTTTTTTTTTTTTTTTACCCACTTGACCTCTGGAAGATTTACCCCCCTTCCTGACCAGGCCATTTTTTGCTATACGGCACTGCGTTACTTTAACCCACAATTGTGCGGTCATGCAACGCTGTACACAAAAAAAAAAAAAATCCTAATACGTGTACATTGATATTGGTTTGCGCAAAAGTTATAGGGTCTACAAACTATGGGATATGCACTGGAGTTTTTTTTTTTTTTAACTAGTAATTGTGGCAATCAGCGACTTATAGCGGGACTGCGATTGTATGGCACATATAGATACACGTATAGAATTTCGTCCGAAACTGGTCCTTTTAGGAAAGATCGTTCGACTTTTGTGCCGTTAGTGGACCCAACTATTTTGACCGTGGGCCCGGCTAATATCGATGGACCCGAAGCGAAAACTTTTAGTTTCAACCAAAGTGTATACGTGTATGTTATAATCAAAACTAAAAGAATATTCTGTCTTATACAATTTATATATGTTTTTATTGTTATCGAATGATCACTATGATCATGGAAATGATCATGAAAACTAGTTTATTCTATCAGTTAGTGGACAATTCGCTTTGGACTGACGAATAATCGGTTAGTCTGCAAACGGCCGAAATTCTATACGTGTATGGCCAACATAACTGACACTTTTGACACTTTGTGTGAACCAGTGACTAATACAATGATTGGTGCAAAAATAGGCACTGTCACTGTACTAATGATACTGACTGGGAAGGGTCGATCAAAGGGTTAAATGTGTGCCTAACATATGTTAGGTGCTTTCACTAAGGGATGAAGGGAAACAAAAACCAGCACATCCCCGCTGACAGTACAGAGCTTCGTATTGTTTTCATCCTCACTGATCAGCGGGTGCCGGCAGCCATCCATTGTCCGGCACCCACTGATCGGCTTGTGCTGTGACTAATCACAGCACAGGCGGCACGCCCCCTACCAGAAGAGCAGAATCATGTATATGTACATGCGGTCAGCAAGTGGATGAAGGATGTCTGGGGCCCCAGGGCAATTCCCCCTTTTGCCCGCTTATAAAACCGACACTGACCGGACCTACCTGAAGAAGGATTCAGATGGGGATTAAGGGGTTACCTGATTCGTAAAGCCCAAAGCCAGGCAGGATAAACTTCACTGGTTTCAAGCAGGCACACCTTTTCTTTCCTTGGGAGGACCTCACTCTTATGCCGGCATACTATGTTCTGAAAATGATTTTGTTTACATGCCAGAGGAAATTCAGCTCCCACTGGACATTCTGGTGCTCCAGCTGTAACTGCAGAAACTCTCACAGACCTCAGCACTATGGTTGCATCTCACCCCCCCCCCCTTCCCTCCTTACCATTCACAAAACATAAAGGAGGTACTGGAGAAGAAGAAAGCTACCATTTGTGATGAAGATCGGTCAAAGCGATGAAAACTGAAGTTCAACACATCTAATTCAAAATAATGCACACAGGGAAAAAGAATCGTCTGACAGAGTACAATATTGGGGGGTGTAGAGTTGGCCAGAACTACAGAGGAAAAAGATTTGGGGGGCTTATTTCAGATCATTGCAAAATGATCAAACAGTGGTGCCTGGGAGTAGAGAAAGTGAATAGAATTCTGGGGTGCATCACTAGAGGGATCACCAGCTGGAAGAAGGAGGTCCTGATTATTTTATATAGATCTTTAATTACGTATATAACTTATTGCAGGGGTCTACAAACTTTCTAAACAAAGGGCCAGTTTAATATCCCTCAGACTTTAGGGAGGCCTGACTAGGGACAGTGGTAGAAGATGTCCTGGCGTTTAGTGGGAGTAAACAATGCCTTATCTTTGGTGTCAGTGGGAGGACTAGTGCCCCATTGTTGGTGTCAATGGAAAGAAATCTGCCCCATCGTTGGTGTCTGTGGGAGGAATTGTGCCTTTTCATCCGTGTCAGTGGGAGGAATACTGGTCCATCGTTGGTATCAGTGGAAGGAATTATGCCACATTGTTGGTGTCAGTGGATAGAATGGTAATCCAAGGGCCAGATTCAGCCCCAGGGCTGCAGTTTGGAGACCACTGATTTAAGGGGTTACCAGCAGGTGCAAGGAGGTCCTAATTCCCCAATACAGATCTTTAATTTTCACTAGAGGAATCATCGACAGAAGGAAGGAGGTTCTGATTCTTCTATATTGATCTTTAGTTATCACTAGAGGGATCCCGAACAGGAGAAAGGTTGTCCTGATTCCTCTATAAAGTGCTTCAGTTATCACTAGAAGGATCATCAGCAGAAAGAAGGAGGTCCTGATTCCTTTATGTAGATCTTTAGTTATCACTGGAGGCATCACCAGAAGGAGGAAGGAGGTCCTGATTCTACAATATAGCTTTTTAGTTATCAGCAGAGGTATCACCAGCAGAAGGAAGGAGGGCCTAAATCCCCTATATCAGTGGTCTCTAAACTGTGGCCCGCGGCCCTTTGTTTGCTTTAATACGGCCCTTGGGGCACTATTTTCCTACACTGATACCAACAATGGGGCATAATTCCCCCACTAACACCACTGAAGGGGCAGAATTTCTCCCAATGAGACCAACAATGGGGCACAATACCTCCCAATGACACCAAAGATGGGGCACAATTTCTCCCAATGACACCAATAGGGCCCAATGATACCAATGGTGGGACACAAGGTCCTGATTCCTCTATATAGATCCTTAGTTATTACCAGAGGGATCACCGGCAAGAGGAAGGAGGTCCTGATTCCACTATATAGATCTTTAGTTATCATTGGAGGAATCACAGGCAAGAGGAAGGAGGTCCTGATTCCGCTATATAGTTCTTCAGTTATCACTGGAGGGATCACCGGCAAGAGGAAGGAGGTCCTGATTCCGCTATAAAGATATTTAGTCATGATTAGAGGGATGATCAGCAGAAGGAAGGAGGTCCTGATTTGTCTTAATTGATCTTTAGTTATCACTGTAGAGAACAAATAATACAAATATAGTGTAGCGCTATGTGCACATATAAATAATGTGTCAGCATTTAACTTAACACACAAACAATATTGTAACAATAAGTGATACAGATACCGTAAAAAGTGACTGCAGTAAATAAATAGCGTGAATAAAACAATTTTGACAAATAAAAATCAAAACAAAAAAAATATGAGTTTTTGTTTTTAAAAAACATACATGTGCGATGAATCAAATAATATAGTTCATAAGAAATTGACAATTAAATTGATGATGAAATAGTGGGATAGAAAACCACCACCAAACAGTCTATAAATATAAAAAGTGCAAAAAACTACGTAACTATGAAAAAAGGAAGGTTTACTTGGGGGGTTGATAACATTAGGTGCGAGCTTATTTCTAAGAGATGGAACGCCCCTAAAAACAACCTTGGGGGTTTCAGGCAAGCGCTGTGTTGGCTGACATGAAAGAGAGGTCTGGCTCCATGAGTGGAGCGCACTGGCGCCGCTTTCACATAGCGGATGACGTCATCACGCATACGCTGGATCCATTGGTCGGCGTGGGACGGCGCTTCGGCCAATGAGATCTGGCTACATTGAAATTGAGGCTTGGAACGCATTCGGTTCTTTTCCGAACCTATATACCTAGCGTCTGGCCTTTATTTTATAACTTACAACACATTATTCATATTTTCTTCTGTTAATGACATCAGTAATATACTACTTATTGTTTCATTCTGCACATACAGATAGTTAAATATCACTGTCCTGTTTCATTAGGAAGTGACATCAATTGCATCACTTCCGGTATCGTGACACCCCCAGTGGGGGTCACTTCTTGTTTAAATAGCGGTGACATAGGGGGGCTCCACACCCCAGATGAAGGCTTTGTATGCCGAAACATGTCGGGTGGACCCCTTATGATTACCGCAACTGATTTTATATAAGCTGTTTCTGATCTTCTGCCATGTGAGTGTTTTATTTTTACCATTTTAATAAATTGTTGTTTTTAAACGATATCATGCCATGTGAGTTTCTCTTCTTGCATGATTTTTAAAACATCTACTGGGCCTGTTGGACCATCTTGGGGACGATCAAAACTTTGGTGAGACCCTTCCTCCCTCCCTCCTTTTGGAAGCTGAGGATTATTTGACGTTTCTTCTTGCCAGACCTGGTGGTCATCACGCTTTCTGAGACTTGTAAGACGTATGTCTTTTCAGGTCATCAGACTCTGGTAAGCCTCTTTTGATGCTCCGGTGATGGTCCTGTCACTTATTTTGATCTTCCACCCATTTGCGATTTCCTTCATATCCATTTGCCAGAAGTGAATTATTTCGTCTACGTAGAAATCCCAGGAGTTTTTTGCACTTTTTATATTTATAGACTGTTTGGTGGTGGTTTTCTATCCCACTATTTCATCATCAATTTAATTGTCAATTTCTTATGAACTATATTATTTGATTCATCGCACATGTATGTTTTTTAAAAACAAAAACTCATATTTTTTTTGTTTTGATTTTTATTTGTCAAAATTGTTTTATTCACACTATTTATTTACTGCAGTCACTTTTTACGGTATCTGTATCACTTATTGTTACAATATTGTTTGTGTGTTAAGTTAAATGCTGACACATTATTTATATGTGCACATAGCGCTACACTATATTTGTATTATTTGTTGCTTTTGCCTGTGTCTAGAGGTGTGTTAGCTGCTTATTGTACACTATATAATTTTATTTTGTTTTTTTTCCAATACTATTTGGTGCAGCGCTGCACTTATTTCCATATTTGATCCATCACTGTAGAGAACACCAGCAGAAGGAAGGAGGTCCTGACCCCTCTATATAGAGATCTTTAGTTATTGATGTAACCAGCAGATGGAAGGAGTTCCTGATTCCCCTATATAATTTTTTAGCCCTCAATTGAGGGATCACCAGCAGAAGCAATATATAGATCTTCAGTAAGACCTCATTTAGAATTTTGTGTCCAGGTCTGGAGATCTCACTTACAAAAAGATTAATGATCAGATAGAACGAGTCCAGAGATGGGTAACAAAAATGGTGAAAATATGGGGGGAGACTTCAGGAACTTAATATGTACAGTCTTGAGGAGAGAAGGGAATAGGAGGACATGAATGAAACAATGAAGGGTGTGAATAAGGTTCAGGAGGGCGGTAAGCTAAGATCAGATCACGGACATACAGTGAAAGTATTTACAGCGCTTCACTTTTTCTACATTTTGTTATGGTACAGCCTTATTCCAAAAAAAATCATCATTTTCCTCAACATTCTACAAACAATACCCCATAATGACAATATTAAAGATGTTTGTTTGAAATCTTTGCACATTTATTAAAAATAAAAAAAACATAAAAATTCCATGTACACAAGTATTCACAGCCTTTGCCATGACACTCAAAATTGAGCTCAGGTGCATCCTGTTTCCACTGATCATCCTTGAGATGTTTCTACAACTTGATTGGCGTCCACCTGTGGTAAAGCCAGTTGATTGGACATGCTTTGGAAAGGCACACACCTGTCTATATAAGGTCCTATAGTCAACAGTGCATGTCAGAGCACAAACCAAGCCATGAAGTCCAAGGAATTGTCTGTAGACCTCTGAGACAGGATTGTATCGAGGCACAGATCTGGGGAAGGGTACAGAAAAATGTATTCAGCATTGAAGGTCCCAATGAGCACAGTGGTCTCCATCATCCATAAATGAAAGAAGGTTGGAACTACCAGGACTCTTTCTAGAGTTGGCCACCTGGCCAAACTGGGCGATCGGGCCCTAGTCAGGGAGGTGACAGAGCTCCAGCGTTTCTCTGTAGCGAGAGGAGAACCTTCCAGAAGAACAACCATCTCTGCAGCACACCACCAATCAGGTCTGTATGGTAGAGTGGCCAGACGGAAGCCACTCCTCAGTAAAAGGCACATGACAGCCCACCTGGAGCTTGCCAAAGGCACCTGAAGGACTCTCAGACCATGAGAAACAAAATTTGCTGGTCTGATGAAACAAAGGTTGAACTCTTTGGCCTGAATGGAAAGCATCATGTTTGGAGATAACCAGGCACCGCTCATCAATGGCCAATACCATCCCTACAGTGAAGTATGGTGATGGCAGCATCATGCTGTGGGGATGTTTTTCAGCGGCAGGAACTTGGAGACTAGTCAGGATCGAGGGAAAGATGAATGCAGCAATGCACAGAGACATCCGTGATGAAAACCTGCTCCAGAGCGATCTGGACCTCGGACTGGGGCGAAGGTTCATCTTCAAATAGGACAACGACCCCAAGCACACAGCCAAGATAACAAAGGAGTGGCTACAGGACAACTCTGTGAACGTCCTTGAGTGGTCCAGCCAGAGCCCAGACTTGAACCCGAAAGAACATCTCTGGAGAGATCTGAAAATGGGTTATATAAATACAGGAAGTTGAAAAAATTGACTTTCCAGGCACCAATTACAGAAAAATAAACAATAATATTTTTTTAACGATTGATACATCACGATAAAAAAACAAAATACTGCAAACTAATTGCAATAACAGCTAAACCTCTCCAATATGGACTATAAATGTCAGGAATCATGTAAGACATGTATGACTTAAATAGATAATAATATTCACTGTGGGCTCATGGGCTCTACATGTTTTGTGAAAAAAAAAAACGCTTCTTCAGGAGCTTGATAAGAGTTCTAAGGAGAGAAAGAGGCAATCAATGCTTGTAACAGTAATATAAGCATCCAAATATAGCATAATTATGTACTAAAGGTCCCAACAAATGCATGAAAAACTGCAAGATAGCATCAGAGGGCAACATGTGGGGATGTGCCAGATAATAAGTGGTATTTCAGCACCCATATATAGCAAAAGGGGAAAATAAGATCCCCAAGTGTATCACTAAAGTAAGTATGTAAGGCAACCACACACCACAAGCACCTACTGATGTGCAAATGAAAGCACAATCATGCAAACTAGGCATACCTGTGTAAAAAATCAGTAGCAGCTAAGATCTCTAGATGTTATCTCATAATATGCTGAACAATAGGGGGGCATCTATAAACATATATGTACAGGGCCATCTTTAATATTGATTGGAGCCTGGGCAAAAATTTTCTTGCCCCCCCCCCATGCAATTTCACTCTCCACCTGCTCTGAGACATACAATAAATATCAGCTAGACTTAAAATCAGTTTACTGTATTAGATCAGGCAGCAATTGCGATTGGTTGTCAGCGGTTACGGCATATCATTACTGCTTACTGACTAGTTGCTAGAGGTTACAGCACACATTATGGAGCACTGAGTAGTTGCTAGAGGTTACAGCAAATGATTTCTGCTTGTTAATTGGTTGCTAGAGATTACTGTACAGTATTACGGCTCACTGATTGGTTGCTAAAGGTTACAGCATCATCTCCTCACTGCAGGGGGGCTTTGATATACATATGAATGTCGCCCTTATTTACATATCAATGCCGCCGGACACAGCTATTTACTTATGAATGCTGCTGCTATTTACATATGAATGCCGGTTATTTATATGTAAACACATGGTCTGCAGGTGAGTCGTCTGTACACAATAAGGCAGAGCTGGGCAGCATTAGTAGCAGCACTTCACACTGAGATATTGGGACACAGCACAGGACTAAAACTTCAAAGGACAAGGGAATTTAAACTGGGATAGTTGGCAAGTATGAGGCAGCTGCTTTGGGCCCCACAACAATGACAGGGCCCAGCGCAGCTGATCCTTTTGCCCTGCCTTAAAGACGGCCCTGTATATATAACAAATATGGAAAGAAAGTCAGAAAGGGTAATAACTGAAAGGTATAGTAATGTTGGTCTCACCTGATATTTATAGTAGTATATTTAGAGCATGTTAGGACCAAACCAATACATTTTGGACCAGCATAAAACCCAGGAAGCTAAACATCATGGAAAGATGACACCTGCTGACACTGCAGCAGCATACAGAAGCAATCATAGGGCATGAAATCCACATAGTTTGCAAAGGCAAAAGTGCACCAATCAATATAAGAAAGAAAGAGTTTATCACCAAGTATTTAGATGAAATAAGGGAACTACATACCAAGCCAGAAACACTAAGGACATGTGGATGGAACCTAGATGGAAACCACTCGTGGGTTGGATGCCATAATATAAGCATGTGGTCAGCAGCCTTATATACACACATCCCAATCAGGTGTGCTGAAAGACTTCCGCATCACCTGACTCAGCCGAATGTGGATGTGCACGCAATTCCGCCTGGCCGCGCATGCGCCTACCGTGTAGGCGGAAGCCAAACAAAGTCAAGCCGAGCGAACTTCCCAACAAGGACCAAAGGGCA
Source organism: Aquarana catesbeiana (assembly GCF_042186555.1). Classification (NCBI taxonomy): domain Eukaryota; kingdom Metazoa; phylum Chordata; class Amphibia; order Anura; family Ranidae; genus Aquarana; species Aquarana catesbeiana. The sequence continues at coordinate 766,631,992 of NC_133325.1, read as the reverse complement.
AAGGGCTCCCCCCAGAGAGACTGCCGGCAATAACAGTGCACAGGCGTGCACAATAGGCATGGATGGAAAAGCCTAAGCTGCTAGAAGAGCAACTAGCCAGGGGTAACATCGAGGGGAGCGCCCAAGCCCAAGGCCTAAGGCCCCTTTCACACGGGCACCATCAGTTTAGCCACGTTAAAAATGTATCAGTTCTTATCTGTTGCTTCATCCGTCTTCAGTTCCGTTAATCTCCATTTTCATCCGTCTTCTGTTCTGTTAATATCCGTTTTCATCCGTTAATGTACACGCTTACATCCGTTTTTGTATCTGTTTTCATCCGTTTACAGCAGTTTCTGTGCCTTTAAGGAAATTACCCAGGAAGCATTGCTCCTCCCAGCCTACATTGCCATGTGTGAACAATTTGCCGACTACTTTCTATCTCCATCAGGAGAAGTTCCATGGCAGTACCAATATATATAGATAATGCAGTGCAAATTTAAATGTATTAATTCATTAATTTGGTTATTTCATTGTGTTTTGATAGCATAAAAAGACACAAAAGCACATGATATGTTCAAAACAGTTTTAGATTTATTATACTGCATAACCCTTTTAAAATAAAGTTTTTTTCACTTTGTTTTTTTTATTTGTCAAGGTATGAACTTTGAATTATTTCTTCAAAACGGATCTTAACTGATCGGACGTTGACGGACATTGTCAGTTATTATCCATTTTGACGGATCTGGACGTAGCCTTGTACGTTAAAAAAAAAACGGATAAAAACGGAAGCGGAGGTTAACGGATGGTCATCCGTTTGCCCATAGGAATGCATTGTCGTCCGTTGGCGGATGGAAGAAAAACGGATAGACGGCCCGTCCGTGTGAAAGGGGCCTCATGCCACAAGACTGCTACAGGTGTGACGAGACTGTGGCTGGGTAGCCGCACATGTGGCCGATAGCGCCACATACCATATTAAGGGAAACCGATCGATGCAATCACGCAATCACATACATGAAGAGACCATTAGCTAGTTCAATTTAGAAATTTACAAGATAATTTTTACATATATATATGTAGCGGTATGTTCACCACTTGGTTACTAGCAATCCGCCAATCACCCTGCTGCCAGACCCCCATCTATCAGTTAAGACAATGAACAGTCATTTGCACAGTTTTGTTACGTTTATTTCAGGATATAACTTGACTGGGAGAAAGGACGATATGAGATGCCCATAGCATTTAGCATATTATCAGAGGTTATTCAGTGGCTGTGGCCTTGCAAACTGGATGCACACCTTGCACCACCAGTCTCCTTCCTTGGAATAACTTCTCTGCAGACTATTGCTCCTTCTTTTCTTGTACAAATCCTTCACTGCAAAACTACTGACTTTCTATTTCTTCACTTCCATTGGGACAAAAAAGAATCGCTCTGAATAATTCCTCCTTGCAGACCATAATGGTATTGCCTATGCGAATCAAAGAGCCAGAAGCCTACACAGCCTCTCCCCGATGGCCCAGAGAATCAGACAGCCACACAGTCTTTTGGAAGGCATTACCATTATGCTTAACCAGACCAGAGATACATGGTACCTCCCCATGACGGCCTGACACATGGTAATGAGTGGACTACTGCTCTCAGCCAGTCCATGACTATGCCAGCCACAGCATTCTGCACTGACCTTGGATAGCTTCTCCTCTTTTGTTTCTCTCGCACTGACCTTTCTTTAAAAAGATAGTTCTGTGTCCTCGGTCACAGAACGCTACTCTACTCTCCTCCGCTTTACTGATACTTCTTCCGTCCTGATCTTCTCCAGCATACAAGTCCTGTGTTCCCCGGTCACTGCAGCTTGATACTTCTGAAAGCAGGGAAGGCACCTCTGAGTCAGAGCACAGGTGGCCACACCCCCCACTACACCAAACACTCCCAGTCCCAAATCAAAATAACGAGGCCCAGCCTAAAGCACAGGCCTGGCTAAATTTACCTTGGACCCTGAGCTATAGAAAAATACTAGTCTAGCACCTACCTTCAGGTAGAGGGTGCTACATACATACATATATATATATATATATATATATATATATGTGTGTGTGTGTGTGTGTGTGTGTGTGTGTGTGTATATATATATATATATATATATATATATATATATATATATATATATAAAACAGACAACAAATATGAACCTAATAATAATAGCATATGACAAAGCATTTGGACTTTAAATATACAACAGCAGGAAATTCCAGAGCTAAATAATAAATAGTTGATAATAAATCCAACCAAAATCAGAACACAAAAAGCAGAAACAGAAACCAAAGCAACACTGCAATGTGTTATAGCAGTCAGAAATGGAAAATTCAAGACTAATATATGAGACATCAGGACAAAAGAATGTGGAACATAGAAGGAAAACCATAACGATAAATCGATAAGTAAAAAAACAAATCGAAATATAGCGTATATCTATAAAAATTATTTATATGATATTAATTCATTAATTCCAGGTAGATGTGTAGCATTCAAACGTTCTATCCATTTGGTTTCCTATTGCAATATTCTTTTGTCCCAATCACCCCCCCAGAGTCCTGCTGTATGACTGCCGGGACTATGAAGGTAATTAGAGATGTATTGAATCTGTGGTAGAGATCTAGATGTCTACTTATAGGAGTCACCATTTTACCATTGGTGGATGTATAGATGTGTTCGTTTATCCTCTGACGCAGTTGGCAAATCGTCTTACCGACATAAAACGCCCCACATTGACAGGTCATGAGATAAACGACTCCCTGGGTACTACAGTCCGCCCGAAAATGGGGATAGAAAAGTTCCCCATTGGGAAGACTGAATCTAGAACCGGGAGGAGGATGAGGAGGAGGAGAAGGCCAGAACAGCTCTATGATATAGGAGACTGGAAGCGATGAGCTTACATCACTTCTGTTTTCCCCGAATGTAAACAGCACCATTTTTAAATAGGGAAATCATTTGATCACTGATCTTGGTGTGATCAGATGCTTTTTAAGGGCAGAGGAGACATCTGGGGTCTAATAGACCTCAGATCTCTCCATAAAGAGTACCTATCACTGCCCATTGCTATTGCAGGGGATATTTAAAAATTTTAAAGCGACAGTGTAAAAATTATTTAAATGAAATCAATTAGACCCCTTTCACACTGAGGTGCTTTACAGGCGCTACAGCGCTAAAAATAGCGCCTGTAAAGAGCCTCTCCTGTCTCTCCAATGTGAAAGCCAAAGGGCTTTCACATTGGAACGGTGCGCTGGCAGGACACTAAAAAAGGACAAAAAAGTCCTGCAAGCAGCATTTTTGAAGTGGTGAAGGAGCGCTCCTAAACCGCTCCTGCCCATTGAACTGAATGGGCACTGCTGCCGAAACCGCCGGCAAAGCGTCGCTGCAGCGGCACTTTGTGGGTCGTTTTAACCCTTTTTTCGACTGCTAAAACAGCGCCCCGCTAGCGGCCGAATATCGCCGCTAAAGCGACAGTAAAGCGCCGCTAAAAATAGCGGAGCTTTGACCGCCGACTGCGCCAACGCCCCAGTGTGAAAGGGGCCTAATAAAAAAATAAAAAACAATTTTTTTAAAGCACCCTGCCCCCCCCCCCATGCTAACGCGCAAAGCTGAACACACACGTTGGTCCCGCATATGCGCATGTGAGGTATCGCCACAAATGTCAGATCGTGGGCATTAATTCTAGCACCAGACCCCCTGTGTAAATCCAAAGTGGTAACCTGTAAAGGCTTTTAACCACTTGCTTACTGGGCACTTTCACCCCCTTCCTGCCCTGGCCAATTTTCAGCTTTGAATGACAATTACTCAGTCATGCAACACTGTACCCATATGACATTTTTACCATTAATTTCACACAAATAAAGCTTTCTTTTGGCAATATTTAATCACCTTTGTTTTTTTTTTATTTTTTTTGCGAAATAAACAAAGAAAGACCGAAAAATTTTAAAACAAAAAAAAAACCAGATTGGCAGCAGTGGTGGCACTGTTGAGACCAGGGCCGGCCCAAGACATTGTGCTGCCTGGGACCAAGAATGAAATGCTGCCCACCCACAAAAAAAAATAAATAAATCACGGCAACCAAAAGGCCCCCACATTCATTATTTTATATCATGATAACTAAAGAGGACCGGTCATGGCGGTCTACATGTATATAGGAGTATATAGAGGACCTGTCATGGCTCTATACATGTATATAGGAGTATAAAGAGGACCTGTCATGGCTCTATACATGTATATAGGAGTACAGTATCTCACAAAAGTGAGTACACTCCTCACATTTTTGTAAATATTTTATTATATCTTTTCATGTGACAACACTGAAGAAATGACACTTTGCTACAATGTAAAGTAGTGAGTGTACAGCTTGTATAACAGTGTAAATTTGCTGTCCCCTCAAAATAACTCAACACACAGCCATTAATGTCTAAACCGCTGGCAACAAAAGTGAGTACATCCCTACGTGAAAATGTCCAAATTGGGCCCAATTAGCCATTTCCCTCCCCGGTGTCATGTGACTCGTTAGTGTTACAAGGTCTCAGGTGTGAATGGGGAGCAGGTGTGTTAAATTTGATGTTATCGCTTTCACTCTCTCATACTGGTCACTGGAAGTTCAACATGGCACCTCATGGCAAAGAACTCTCTGAGGATCTGAAAAAAAGAATTGTTGTTCTACATAAAGATGGCCTAGGCTATAAGAAGATTGCCAAGACCCTGAAACTGAGCTGCAGGCCTCGCAATGGTCCACCAAAGAAGTTGAGTGCACATGCTCAGCATCATATCCAGAGGTTGTCTTTGGGAAATAGACATATGAGTGCTGCCAGCATTGCTGCAGAGGTTGAAGGAGTGGGGGGTCAGCCTGTCAGTGCTCAGACCATATGCCGCACACTGCATCAAATTGATCTGCATGGATGTTGTCCCAGAAGGAAGCCTCTTCTAAAGATGATGCACAAAAAAGCCCACAAACAGTTTGCTGAAGAAAAGCAGACTAAGGACATGGATTACTGGAACCATATCCTGTGGTCTGAGACCAAGATAAACTTATTTGGTTCAGATGGTGTCAGGCGTGTGTGGTGGCAACCAGGTGAGGAGTACAAAGACAAGTGTGTCTTGCCTACAGTCAAGCATGGTGATGGGAGTGTCATGGTCTGGGGCTGCATGAGTGCTGCCGGCACTGGGGAGCTACAGTTCATTGAGGGAACCATGAATGTCAACATGTACTGTGACATACTGAAGCAGAGCATGATCCCCTCCCTTCAGAGACTGGGCTGCAGGGCAGTATTCCAACATAACGACCCCAAACACACCTCCAAGACAACCACTGCCTTGCTAAAGAAGCTGAGGGTAAAGGTGATGGACTGGCCAAGCATGTCTCCAGACCTAAACCCTATTGATCATCTGTGGGGCATCCTCAAACAGAAGGTGGAGGAGCGCAAGGTCTCTAACATCCACCAGCTCCATGATGTTGTCATGGAGGAGTGGAAGAGGACTTCATTGGAAACCTGTGAAGCTCTGGTGATCTCCATGTCCAAGAGGGTTAAGACAGTGCTGGAAAATAATGGTGGCCACACAAAATATTGACACTTTTGTGCCCAATGTGGACATTTTCACTTAGGGGTGTACTCACTTTTGTTGCCAGCAGTTTAGACATTAATGGCTGTGTGTTGAGTTATTTTGAGGGGACAGCAAATTTACACTGTTATACAAGCTGTACACTCACTACTTTACATTGTAGCAAAGTGTCATTTCTTCAGTGTTGTCACATGAAAAGATAGAATAAAATATTTACAAAAATCTGAGGGGTGTACTCACTTCTGTGAGATCCTGTATAAGCAGACCTGTCAGGGCTCTATACATGTATATAGTAGCATAAAGGGACCTGTGCGTGGCCGGCGGCCGCGATGACCACCGGCCACCTGCGATCGCTCCACAGAGAGCCAGACCAGGGATGTAAACAGGCAGATCCCCATTCTGACAGGGAAGGAGAGATAGATCTGCTGTTCCTAATGATTAGGAACAGCGATTTCTCTGCTCCTCCAGTCAGTCCCCTCCCCCCAAAGTTAGAAACACCTCCCAGGGAACACATTTAACCCCTTGATCGCCCCCTAGTGTTAACCCCTTCCCTACCAGTGACATTTACACATTAATCAGTGCATTTTTATAGCACTGATTGGTGTATAAATGTCAATGGTCCCAAAAATGTGTCAAAAGTGTCCGATCTGTCCACTGCAATGTTGCAGTCCTGCTAAAAATCGCAGTCCTGCTAAAAATCGCCATAAAAATAATAATAAAAATACCATAAATCTATCCCCTATTTTGTAGACGCTATAACTTTTGCGCAATTTAATCAATGTACGCTAAATGTGTTTTTTTTTTTAACAAAAATATGTAGAAGAATACATATCGGCCTAAGCTGATGAAGAAATTTGTGGGTTTTTTTAGGGTTTTTTTTATATTTATTATAGCAAAAAGTAAAAAATATTGTTTTTTTTTTCCAAATTGTCGCTCTTTTTTTGTTTATAGCGCAAAAAATAAAAACCGCAGAGGTGACCACATACCACCAAAAGAAAGCTCTATTTGTGGGGAAAAAGGACATCAATTTTATTTGTGTACAGCGTCGCACGACTGCGCAATTGTCAGTTAAACCGACGCAGTGCCGTATTACAAAAAATGGGCTGGTCATTAAGGGGGCAAATCTTCCGGTCTGTAGGTGGTTAATCAGGGCTTGGCAAGGCAAGTCCCTCTCAGGACCTCATGTCTCACACAACTTGTGATGTGTGTTTGTACTTACAGTTTTGATTTGAATCCACGTTGCTTATTGTCACTTGCCAACGTCACCTGCCACACGTTGCGGATTGTCACTTGCCACATCACCTGACAGATGTTGCAGATTGCCACTTGCCACGTCATCTATCACACGTTGCTTATTGTCACTTGCCACGACATCACCTGCCACACGTTGCGGATTGTCACTTGCCACGTCACCTGCCACACGTTGTGGATTGTCGCCTGCCACACGTTGTGGATTGTCGCCTGCCACACGTTGTGGATTGTCACTTGCACACGTCACCTGCCACACATTGCGGATTGTCACTTGCCACGACGTCACCTGCCACATGTTGTAGATTTTCACTTGCTATGTCATCTGCCACACGTTGCGAATTGTCACTTGCCACGTCACCTGCCACATATTGCAGATTGTCACTTGCCACGTCACCTGTCACACGTTGCTTATTGTCACTTACCACAACGTCACCTGTCACATGTTGCTTATTGTCACTTGCCACGACGTCACCTGCCACACATTGCAGATTGTCACTTGCCACATCACCTGCCACACATTGCGGATTGTCGCCTGCCACACGTTGCAGATTGTCACTTGCCACGTCACCTGTCACACGTTGCGGATTGTCACTTGCCACGTCACCTGCCACATGTTGCGAATTGTCACTTGCCACGTCACCTGCCACATGTTGCGAATTGTCACTTGCCACGACGTCACCTGCCACACGTTGCAGATTGTCACTTGCTATGTCATCTGCCACACGTTGCGGATTGTCACTTGCCACGTCACCTGCCACACGTTGCGGATTGTCACTTGCCACGTCACCTGCCACATGTTGCGAATTGTCACTTGCCACGACGTCACCTGCCACACGTTGCAGATTGTCACTTGCTATGTCATCTGCCACACGTTGCGGATTGTCACTTGCCACGTCACCTGCCACACGTTGTGGATTGTCACTTGCCACGTCACCTGTCACACATTGCGGATTGTCACTTGCCACGTCACCTGCCACACATTGCGGATTGTCACTTGCCACGTCACCTGCCACACATTGCGGATTGTCACTTGCCACGTCACCTGCCACACATTGCGGATTGTCACTTGCCACGTCACCTGCCACACATTGCGGATTGTCACTTGCTATGTCATCTGCCACACATTGCGGATTGTCACTTGCCACGACATCATCTGCCACACGTTGCGGATTGTCACTTGCCACGTCACCTGACACTTGTTGTGTCCCAGAGTGAAGGCAGGCAGAAGAGAGATGATGTAATCTCTCTGCTGCCCACTGTAGCACAGTGAGGGGGCAGAACTGCAGTGATGCAGGGCGGGCGGTGAAAGATGATTTAATCTCTCTGCTCCCCCGCCCGCTGGCTCGCTGACTGGCCCGCTCGCTCACTCACCCGCTGACTGCTCCCCACCCCGGGCTGCGAGTGTTCGGCCCGCCCGCTTCTGTCATCGCTAACAGCAGTGGGCCGGCCCTGGTTAGGACTGTACTGGTAATCAGTGTTCATGTCCTTTTTACAGAAGCCGGTTATCGGCTCTCTTGTCCTCTTCTCATGCTGTCAGTGTGCGGAAAGGAAAGCTTCTATTTACATCATGATCAGTGATTGGACACATGGTAAAGAGCCGCTGATTGGTTCTGTACCTCAGTCTGTGATTGGCTATGTCCAGAGGACACTGTGATCACCGAGCGCGCCGCCCGCAAGCTGCAGCGGGTGCGATCACAGGAGGCTGTCATTTGATTGTGGTCAGCAAGTGGTTAAAGCATCGCCTAAGGATAGTAAAATTGACACCGCTTGACGCCATTGCAGGGGCATGCACAATATTTGTGACATGTTTGGTATCTATTTACTTGCCGTAACATCACCTCTTATATTATTCCAAACAATTGGGCATTATATTGTGTTTTTGTGCATTCAAATTAAAAAAAGTGTTTTTTTTTTTTAAATAAATTGCGTTTGAAAAACTGCTGCGCAAATACCGTGTGAAATAAAAAATTGCAACGCCCACCATTTTATTCTCCAGGGCCTCTGCTATTAAAAACATATTTAATATTTGGGGGTTCTAAGTCATTTTCTAACAAAAAAATACTGATTTTCAAATGTAAACATAAAGTGTCAGAAAAGGGGCCGGTCTTAGAGCGGATATTGAGTTTCTATTGGCTGGCTGTGTGTCATGCAGGTGTCATCCTCCCTTCACACCTGACAGGACAATGCCCCGTATAATGGGGAGGATGAGGCTACATAAAGACTACACTTCCCAGCATGCCCCACGAGCCCAGAGCGCCGCTTCCGGTGCTGCGTGATTTCCGGAGCGGATTGGAACCCGGAGTGTGGATTCGGTTCCCCCCCCGAGGCGGGGGTTCCCGCGGAGAGGTACGGGGAGGGAAGAGAGGGGGTGCGGGCGGTGGAAGGGAGGCGGGCGGAGGAGAGGGGGGGTCCGGACGGTGTGAGAGGACGGGGAGGGCCGGGCTCTGGGCCGCACCCGCTCCATCTGCCAGGCCGATTGTTCTGTGTAGCTGTGGGGGTGGGGGGAGCTCTCCTCCGCTCCGGGATGCCAGGAAAACCCGGCTGTGTGCCGAGCGCTGACATCCCTCCGGGCCGGGATCTGTCCTCCTCCTCCTCATCCTCCTCATCATCCTCCTTCCCGCACCTCCCCCGGGGGGCCACACCATGGGACCTTCCATCATCACTGTCCTCTGATACTGATACACCATTCATCATCTTCATCCTCCACCATTCAACATCTTCATCCTCCACCATTCATCATCTTCATCCCCCAACACCCCTCCATTCATCATCTCCATCCTCTCCCCATCACACCATTCATCATCTCCATCCTCTCCCCATCACACCATTCATCATCTCCATCCTCCTCCTCCTCCATTCATCATCTCCAACCTCATCCTCCTCCTCCATCAACTCCATCCTCCTCCTCCATTCATCATCTCCATCCTCTGCTTCATCTCCATCCTCTGCTTCATCTCCATCCTCTGCTTCATCTCCATCCTCTGCTTCATCTCCATCCTCTGCTTCATCTCCATCCTCTGCTTCATCTCCATCCTCTGCTTCATCTCCATCCTCTGCTTCATCTCCATCCTCTCCCCAACACTCCATTCATCATCTTCATCCTCCTCCCCAACATCCCTCCATTCCCCACAACTCCTCATCTCAGTCCTCTGCTTCTATCTCCTCAACCTTCCCTCTGTCTCTCCTTGTCCTCCTCCCTCTTTGTACCTTCATCATCGCTCCCCTCCCCCGCTCATCTCTATCCTCTGCTCCAAACCCTCTCTTGTTCTACCCCCCCCCCCCAATTCTCTGCCTCTGCTGTGATTGGCTCGCTGTAGGCTCTGCCCCCCCCCCCCCCCAACATCTCTCTATAGGGTCAGTCCCCCCAATGTGGGTCTCTAGGGTCCGCCCCGCCCCAAAGTATCTCTCTATAGAATCTGTCCAACCACTATCCCCCTGATGATGTCTCCCTTCTCTTCTCTGCCCCCCCCCTCCTGATGTCTCCCTTCTCTTCTCTGCCCCCCCCCTCCTGATGTCTCCCTTCTCTTCTCTGCCCCCCCCCCTCCTGATGATGTCTCCCTTCTCTTCTCTGCCCCCCCCCCTCCTGATGATGTCTCCCTTCTCTTCTCTGCCCCCCCCCCCTCCTGATGATGTCTCCCTTCTCTTCTCTGCCCCCCCCCCTCCTGATGATGTCTCCCTTCTCTTCTCTGCCCCCCCCCCCTCCTGATGATGTCTCCCTTCTCTTCTCTGCCCCCCCCCCCTCCTGATGATGTCTCCCTTCTCTTCTCTGCCCCCCCCCCTCCTGATGATGTCTCCCTTCTCTTCTCTGCCCCCCCCCTCCTGATGATGTCTCCCTTCTCTTCTCTGCCCCCCCCCTCCTGATGATGTCTCCCTTCTCTTCTCTGCCCCCCCCCTCCTGATGATGTCTCCCTTCTCTTCTCTGCCCCCCCCCCTCCTGATGATGTCTCCCTTCTCTTCTCTGCCCCCCCCCTCCTGATGATGTCTCCCTTCTCTTCTCTGCCCCCCCCCTCCTGATGATGTCTCCCTTCTCTTCTCTGCCCCCCCCCTCCTGATGATGTCTCCCTTCTCTTCTCTGCCCCCCCCCCCCTCCTGATGATGTCTCCCTTCTCTTCTCTGCCCCCCCCCCCCTCCTGATGATGTCTCCCTTCTCTTCTCTGCCCCCCCCCTCCTCCTGATGATGTCTCCCTTCTCTTCTCTGCCCCCCCCCTCCTGATGATGTCTCCCTTCTCTTCTCTGCCCCCCCCTCCTGATGATGTCTCCCTTCTCTTCTCTGCCCCCCCTCCTGATGATGTCTCCCTTCTCTTCTCTGCCCCCCCCTCCTGATGATGTGATGTCTCCCTTCTCTTCTCTGCCCCCCCCCCCTCCTGATGATGTCTCCCTTCTCTTCTCTGCCCCCCCCCTCCTGATGATGTCTCCCTTCTCTTCTCTGCCCCCCCCCTCCTGATGATGTCTCCCTTCTCTTCTCTGCCCCCCCCCCCCTGCTGATGATGTCTCCCTTCTCTTCTCTGCCCCCCCTCCTGATGATGTCTCCCTTCTCTTCTCTGGGCCCCCCCCCCTCCTGATGATGTCTCCCTTCTCTTCTCTGGGCCCCCCCCCTCCTGATGATGTCTCCCTTCTCTTCTCTGGGCCCCCCCCCTCCTGATGATGTCTCCCTTCTCTTCTCTGGCCCCCCCCCCTCCTGATGATGTCTCCCTTCTCTTCTCTGGCCCCCCCCCCTCCTGATGATGTCTCCCTTCTCTTCTCTGGGCCCCCCCCCCTCCTGATGATGTCTCCCTTCTCTTCTCTGCCCCCCCTCCTGATGATGTCTCCCTTCTCTTCTCTGGGCCCCCCCCCTCCTGATGATGTCTCCCTTCTCTTCTCTGGGCCCCCCCCCTCCTGATGATGTCTCCCTTCTCTTCTCTGGGCCCCCCCCCCCTCCTGATGATGTCTCCCTTCTCTTCTCTGGGCCCCCCCCCTCCTGATGATGTCTCCCTTCTCTTCTCTGGGCCCCCCCCCCCTCCTGATGATGTCTCCCTTCTCTTCTCTGGGCCCCCCCCCTCCTGATGATGTCTCCCTTCTCTTCTCTGGGCCCCCCCCCCCCTCCTGATGATGTCTCCCTTCTCTTCTCTGGCCCCCCCCCCCTCCTGATGATGTCTCCCTTCTCTTCTCTGGCCCCCCCCCCTCCTGATGATGTCTCCCTTCTCTTCTCTGGGCCCCCCCCCCCTCCTGATGATGTCTCCCTTCTCTTCTCTGGGCCCCCCCCCCTCCTGATGATGTCTCCCTTCTCTTCTCTGGGCCCCCCCCCCCTCCTGATGATGTCTCCCTTCTCTTCTCTGGGCCCCCCCCCCCCTCCTGATGATGTCTCCCTTCTCTTCTCTGGGCCCCCCCCCCCTCCTGATGATGTCTCCCTTCTCTTCTCTGGGCCCCCCCCCCCTCCTGATGATGTCTCCCTTCTCTTCTCTGGGCCCCCCCCCCTCCTGATGATGTCTCCCTTCTCTTCTCTGGGCCCCCCCCCTCCTGATGATGTCTCCCTTCTCTTCTCTGGGCCCCCCCCCCCTCCTGATGATGTCTCCCTTCTCTTCTCTGGGCCCCCCCCCCTCCTGATGATGTCTCCCTTCTCTTCTCTGGGCCCCCCCCCCCTCCTGATGATGTCTCCCTTCTCTTCTCTGGGCCCCCCCCCCCCTCCTGATGATGTCTCCCTTCTCTTCTCTGGGCCCCCCCCCCCTCCTGATGATGTCTCCCTTCTCTTCTCTGGGTCCCCCCACCCTTCTCTTCCTAATGTCGCTGATTGACTTGGCCCTTTGGGCGATGGCTGATTTCAGATATAACAGATGAACTATCTATGTCTATAATGGGAATCATTCCGGAACTCCCTGAAGTTCAGTAAAGTAGGAGTTGTGTGGACCGTTAATAGTGTCCGGAGCCCAGCTATACCACCAGCAATGCAAACTAAGGAAGAGCTCGTTATATGGCAACACTTGGGGGATTTAGCCTCATATTCATTCTCTGAAAAGTTCCCAAATCCCAGATCCATGTACTACATATTATAAATGAGACCATGATGTCCAAGAGATAAGACGCTCTACCCATACTACCCCGTGCCTAGAACACCCATCAGGTGCACTGGTAGATAATATCCTTCAAAATATTATTGTGACTTAGTAGGGGGGCATGTCAGACCTCTGCAGGGAGACCCCTGCTTCCACACACAGAGCAAAGCATCACTTTACAGCATGCTGGCAGGGGGGCAGGCTTTTTCAGTCAGGCTGTGGCTGCTAAAACCCCATTATCACACCAGCGTTTTGTAGTTCGAAGTTCCAAAATGCTGGAGGAGTAAAAAAAATTAATTATTCTCTACGTAGATAGTTTACATTTCCACTCCAAGTCACGTGAAGCCAAACACCAAAGTTCTGGAGCTTTTTTTTTTTTTTTTATTAACTCAAATTGGGCAGATTTGCGTCTTTTTTGGCAGGTTTTTTATACCCAAAGAAATTAATGGAAATGCATGTTTAAGCACAATTTTCTGCGCCAATGAAAAATGTGAAAAAAATAGTAATATATGAATAAATAAATGTAAAATAAATACACTATCAGTTAGAGCTGCACAATTAATCGTTAAAAAATCGTGATCTCGATTCACCTCTCCTGACGATCTCTCCTGCTGAGTTTGACGATTCTTTCATATAAACAAGTGGAGAGATTATCTGCTCACTCAGCTGTCAAAAGAAAACATCCAGGCATTCTGCCAAGTTTAGAACTTGAAACATTGTATCTAACTTCCTTCTTAGATCAAAGAGATAGAACTTCTCTGTGTAAACAAATAACCTGGGCAATCTGCCAAGCTTTAAACAACGTGTAAATGCAGGAAGTTTAACCACTTAAAGTCTAAATCTTTTTCTGACACTTCTTTATCAAGTTAAAATCAATATTTTTTGCTAAAAAAAATTACTTGGAACCCCCAAACATTAGAGATAAAATATATATATATATATATATATATATATATTTATTTATTATAATATTTTATAATATGGAATAAAATGGCAATTGCTGCAATATTTTATGTCGCACTGTATTTGCCCAGCAGTCTTTCAAATGCAATTTTTTGGGAAAAAATACACTTCAATAAAAAAAAAAAAGAAACAGTAAAGTTAGCGCAATTTTTTTTTTTTTAATGTGAAAGATGATGTTACGCCGCGAGAATCGTGAGAGAATCGTGATCTATCCTCTAAGCAAAAAAATCGTGATTCTCATTTTAGCCAGAATCGTGCAGCTCTACTATCAGTCCCCATAAATAAAAATAATATGTAATAATAATCCCTAACCTTAAAATATAAATATTAAATTTATGTAATGGACACCCAAACAAAAAATAAAATAAAAAACGTGTGTGTATATATTTTTTATTAATAATAATAATAATAATAATAATATTATTATATTTATTTTAAATTTATTATTAACACCCTAATCCTAACAAAAAAAAAAAAGAGAAATAATATGACAAATAAAATATTAACCCCTAATCCTAACCTTAACGATGACCCCTTACCCTAACAAAACTAATAAACTAATAATAAAGAAAGAAATAAAAGCTAAAAAACCTAGCAACAAATGATGCAACAGATGATAGTTTTGTTTATTGAAAAATAATGCCAGAGCTCAAAAACGCGCATCAGAATGCGCCGAAATTGCACATAAAATGTAAAAACACTAGAAAAATGCTCAAAGACACCATGCTTGGGCATCTTTAAAGTGAATGTAAAGATTTGTGTGTGTGTGTGTGTATATGTGTATATGTATATGTATATGTAATATATATATATATATATATATATATATATATATATATATATATATATATTATATAAAAAAATATTCTCAAACATGTCATACCTGCTCTGTGCAAGAGCTTTGCACAGAGCGGCCCCGATCCCTTTTCTGGGGTCCCACAGTGGTGCTCCTGGCCCCTCCTCTACTCTAATGCCCCCATGGAGAGCCGCTTTCCATGGGGGCACTCGTGCGGGCGTGCTCTGGAGTCCTGCCACTGTGTCCATTGACACACAGCAGGACTCGGCCCCGCCCCTGGCTCTGGATTTCGTGTCACTGGATTTGATTGAGAGCAGCAGGAGCCTACGTGACCTATGTGCCTCCCAGAAGACAGCGGAGGGGCCGGACATGGCGTAGATCGCTGTGGATACTGCCGGAAGTGGGAGCAAATACCTGTATTAGACAGGTATCTGCTAACCCCCCCCCCCATCCCCCCTGAAAGGAGCCATCGTAGGGGTTAGGAATCCGGACAGCCAGAGTTCCATTTTTGGGTAGAACTTCACTTTAAGATTAAAAATCCTGAGACTTTACAACCCCTTTTTAAGGAAACAACTAGAAGACTTTGCAAACCGTTTTGATTACACCTGCTAATTTATTTTATTAGTAATAATATTATGCTAATTTAACTAGTTGCAGACTTCGGGGCGTTCTACACACACCCCCCAAAAAAAATCATCATTGTACACAGGGTATGTACTGCCCTACTTCTTGGACCCCCCTAGTATACCAACTTCTTCTTCTCGGAGTATATTGTAATGTCGGTGTTCCGTCAGATTTGGTGACGTTCCGTCACCTACGCATGTGTACCAAAAATATATATATATTTTTTTTCTTTTTAAAAGTGCCCTGTCAGGCAGAGCTCACGCGCAGAAGTGAACGCATGTGAGGTATCGCCGCGAACGTTAGAGCGAGAGCAATAATTCTAGCACAAGACCTCCTCTATAACTCAAAACTTGGTAACCGGTAGAAATTTTTTTAAACGTTGCCAATGGAGATTTTTAAGTGCCAAAGTTTGTTGCCTATTCCACAAGCGGGCGCAATTTTTAAGCGCGAAATGTCGTTGGGTATCAATTTACTCGGCGTAACATTATCTTTCACAGTATAGAAAAAAATTTGGCTAACTTTTATTCTTGTCTTATATCTCTTTTTATTCAAAAAAGTGTGTTTTTTTTTTTTTTTTTCCAAAAAAATTGCGCTTGTAAGACCGCTGCGCAAATACGATGTGACATAAAGGATTGCAATGACTGCCGTTTTATTCTATAATGTGTCTGAAAAAAAAAAAATATATAATTTTGGGGGTTCTAAGTAATCTTCTAGCAAAAAAAAAAATGATTTTAACTTGTAAACAAAGAGACTCAGTCCTTAAGTGGTTAATAAAAAAATAAAAAAACACTACACCAAAAACACATTACACATAGGCACCCACTTAACCCCTTGATCGTCCTGGATGTTAACCCCATTCCCTGTCAGTGTATATTATTAGCATTGATCACTGTATTGGTGATGTCAGTGGCAGTTAGTCAGTCCCCCCCCCCCCTCCAGCGTCAGTCTCAGTGGTTAAAAGGAAAGCAATAATGGTTAAAGTACAGTTATCCTTTATGCTTTTAGCACATGACACTTGACCCAAAACTGTAAATCAGGTCATAGAAATGAAGACCTAAGAATACTGGAAATTAAAGTGGATCTAGAATCATTTAATAGTGTGTTTTTTGTTTTGTTTTTTTGTGTTTTGTTTTTTTTAATAAAATCTAAATACATTAACAAACATGTTTTTATACTTGCCTCCAACTGCCTTGTGCAGTTGGTTTTGTACAGAGCAGCCCAGATCCTCCTCTTCTCAGGTCCCTCTTCGGTGCTCCTGGCTCCTCCCTCCTGTCGAGTGCCCCCAAAGCCAGCAGCTTCCTATGGGGGCAATGGAGCAGAGTCACAGCTCCTTGTGCCCGCCCCCTCTCCCCTGATTGGCTGACTGACCTTAATTGACAGCTGCGGGAGCCAATGGTGCAGCTGCTGTGTCTCAGCCAATCCTTAGGAGTGTCCCGTACAGCTTAGACATTGGTGGAGATCGCTGGAGAGAGAAGGGGCTCAGGTAAGTAATTGGGGGGAGGGGGCTGCTACACACAAGTGTTGTTTTTTTTTTTTTTTTTTATTTAAATGCATAGAGTGCATTAAGATAAACCTTCTGCCTTTACAACTCCTTTAAGAGCCACTTCACATTGGTGCAATGTCGGACATCGCATGTAATTTGCACCGCATTGCTGTGCAAATCGCATGCGATATCTGTGCAATCCGAATTCTGCCATTTTAACTGGCTGAATTTGCATTGAATTCAGACCAAACTCGTGCAGGACCTTTTCACGCCCATGCGATCCAATTCCTGTCTGAATTTGCTGTTTCCACTGCGATCTGCGAACCAATCTTGGGGTGCCGTTAACTTTGTATTGAGAGCCGCAGGGTTTCCCGCATCGCACCAGTGTGATTCGAGCCTTCGGCTGCATTCACACGGGTGATTCGGGCCGGTGTGAATAGTAGAAGCTGGAATCGGATTCCTGTTGAGGCAAGGTGAGGGCGCTGGACCCGTTCACTATAATGACAGGTCGCCGGCGGCTGCATCTTTTCAGCTCTCTGCACAGCCAGCAAATACCTGCAGTGATCGCTGTTGGACATACACAAAGTGCATCCAGCAGGGGTCAACGCAGGTAAATTATTTAACCACTTCAGTCCCGCAAGATTTTACCCCCTTCCCGACCAGAGCGCTTTTTGCGATTCGGCACTGCGTCGCTTTCACTGATAATTGCGCAGTCGTGCGACATTGCACCCAAACAAAATTGACGTCTTTTTTTTTTTTTTTTTTTGTCCCACAAATAAAGCTTTCTTTCGGTGGTATTTGATCACCTCTGCGGTTTTTATTTTTTGCGCTATAAACAAAAAAAATAGCAACAATTTTGAAAAAAACGCATTATTTTTTACTTTTTGCTGTAATAAATATCCCCCAAAAATATATTAAAAAAATGTTATTTCCCCCTCAGTTTAGGCCTCTATGTATTCTAAATATTTTTGGTAAAAAAAAAAAATTCGCAATAAGCGTATATTGGTTTGCGCAAAAGTTAAAGCGTCTACAAAATAGGGGATAGTTTTATGGCATTTTTATTATTTATTTTTTTTATTAGTAATGGCGGCGTTCTGCGTTTTATTATTATTATTTTTTTTTTTTTTTTTTTTTCGGGACTGCGACATTATGTCGGACACTTTTGACACTGTTTTGGGACCATTGTCACTCAATGTCATTCAGTCAGCTAATCGGGGGAGAGAGGGGGCCGGGTCGGGGTTTCGTGTCTGAATGGATACATAGAGCTCTGACTCGGCTCGGGTGCTCCCTGTAGCTGGCTGTGCGGGGCACTCACCAGAGGGAGGGGCCAGGAGCAACACAGGGGGGACCCCAGAAGAGGAGGATCTGGGCTGCTCTGTGCAAAACCAACTGCACAAAGGAGGTAAGTATAACATGTTTGTTTTAAAAACGAGCCTTTTTAATCACTTTAAAGTATTTTTTTCTCTAGAATTGCCTAACTCAATTATATACTCCTGGAGTAAAAATTGAATAACATTTTGTATTAAAGATTGAACATGCACTACAGACACAGATTTAGGACTTGGTTCACGCTGGTGCGACTTGGGATCTGACTTGTGAAACCCCAAGTCGCCTGGCATATGAAATCCCATGTTTAGTTAGAGAGTGGTCTTAATTGGTGCTACTGAAGTCGCCCCGACTGGACTGTATCGATAGTTTCTTTTGTTTTTATGTATTGAATTTTCTTTTCTCTTTTCTTTTCTCTTTTCTTTTCTCTTTTCTTTTCTCTTTTCTTTTCTCTTTTCTTTTCTCTTTTCTTTTCTCTTTTCTTTTCTCTTTTCTTTTTTCCTTTTCGGTACCGAGGGTCCATTTTCTTTCCTTTCCTAGTGAACAGCTTTAGCAACTGTCTCCACTCCCCTCTTACACCCTTTAGCCCCCATGCAAACTGGACGTTAAAATAACTTTATAAAAATGTCAGTAGCTTTGCAGTGATTTTTTTTCAACGTGTTTGCAATAGTGTTTTTAGCATTTTTCCGTGTTAGCGTTTAATGTTTTTGAGCCATTGAAAAAAAAAAAAAAAACACTGGTGAGCAACGTTTTTGAGCGTTTTTACAGCTGAAAAACGTCTCTCAGAACCCACTAGTTTTTGTTTTTTTTTTGTTTTTTTGTTTTTTTTGTTTTTTTACTGCTCCAAAACGGATGAAAACAGCCTATGTGTGCATGGGACACATAGGATAACATGATGGAGAGTTTATTGACTGAAGAAAAACGTCTACAGCCAAAAACAGCTGCTGTAAAAACTTCAAACGCCCAGTGTGCATGAGGCCTAAATGTTTTGGTGGTCCACTTTAGTTGCTAGAGTCTTTAATGTGTCGTGTTCTAGTTAATAACTGCTCTGTTTTAAATTTTTTTTTTTTTTGCAGGTGTTTTATAATGGCACAAGGAGCAATAGATGAATCCGTGTTCCTATGTAAGTGTTTATTTGTTATAACCAAAGATATTATGTTGAACCCCTTTGCTGTGTTTTTGTGTCTTTTTTCCTTTTTCTTTTTTTTTTTTTTCTTCGTTCAGCCCACAAGCTGCATGGAAAAAAAAAGTTTACAATATATGCCCAACAAGGACCAGCAACGTACTGGTATGTTGCTGGACTTTGAGTGGTTATACCAGAATGATGCCTGCAGGTTTAGGTATCATCTTGGTATCATTCTTTTTAGCCAGCGGTCAGCTTTCATGTAAAAGCAATTCTAGTGGCTAATTAGCCTCTGGACTGCTTTTACAACCATCTTCCATGGTTTTCTTGGGCTCTCCTGTCCCAACAGGGAACCTGAGAATGCAGCCGGTGATTCAGCCAGCTGACCATAGAGCTGATCAGAGACCAGAATGGCTCCAAACATCTCTATGGCCTAAGAAACTGGAAGCTACGAGCATTTCATGACTTGGGTTTCCCCAGATATAAAAAGCGCCAAAGCATTTTATCACACTGATCTTGGTGTGGTCAGATGCTTTGAGGGCAGAGGACAGATCTAGGGTCTAATAGACCCCAATTTTTTCAAGAGTACCTGTCACTACCTATTGCTATCATAGGGGATATTTACATTCCCTGAGAGCAATAAAAATGATAAAAAAAATGAAAGGAACAGTTAAAAATATAATAAAAAAGCTCTGGCGTCTAATGTAAACAGCAATTGCACCATGCATGTGAGTTATCACTGCGAAGGTCAGATTGAGGGCAGTAATTTTAGCAATAGACCTCCTCTGTAAATCCTAAAATGGTAACCTGTAAAGAAGTTTGCAGTTTTGTTGCCGCTGCACGTTTGTGCGCAATTTTAAAGCATATCTTGTTTGGTGTCCATGTACTCGGCATAAGATCATCTTTTGCTGAGAGGCATGTCGAGTCCATGGAATATTTTACATTTTGCCACAAGTTTAGGGAAAATTAACTTTAACTTTTTTCTTTTTTTTTTTTTTTTTTTTTTTACACAAAGTTGTCACTAAATGATAAATTGTTCAAACATGGCATGGTTATTTGTGGAAATACACACCAAAACACATTCTAGCCTCTTACAGGACCCCGAAAACCAATCGCCGCCTTCAGGCTTTCTAAAGGCGTAAAATGGTGATTTCACTTCCTCACTACCTATCAGTTACAGAGGCCCTGAAATGTCTAGATAGCACAACCCCCCCCCCCAAAAAATGACTCCATTTTGGAAAGTAGATACCCCAAGGTATTTGCTAAGAGGCATGGTGAGTATTTTGCAGCTCTCATTTGTATTTGAAAATGAAGAAAGAAAATAAAAATGTGTTTTTTTTTTTTTTTTTTTTTTTAGATTTGTTTTTTTTTGTGTTTTTTTTTTTGTGTTTTTTTTGGGTGCTTGGGGTGTCATTTGGGGGGGGGGGGGGGTTGTGCCATCTGGGCAATTTTAAGGCCTTTAAAACTGTGATGGGTAGTGAGGAGTGAAATCAAAAATTTACGCCCTTAGAAATCCTGAAGGCGGTGATTGGTTTTCAGGGTCCCGTACACAGCTAGACTCCCAAAAAGTCCCACACATGTGGTATCCCCATACTCGGGAGAATCAGCAGAATGTATTTTGGGGTGTATTTCCACATATAACTATGCCATGTGTGAGCAATATATCATTTAGTGATAACTTTGTGTAAAAAAAAAAAAAAAAAATAATAATATATATAATATATTGCAAAAAATAAAAATCGCAGAGGCAATCAAAAGAAAGCTCTATTTGTGGGGAAAAAAGGACATAAATTTTGTTTGGGTAAAGCATTGCATGACCGCGCAATTGTCAATTAAAGCAGCACAGAACCAAATTGTAAAAAATGCTCCGGTCATTGAGCAGCCAAATCTTCCGGGGCTGAAGTGGTTAATGTGTAATGTGATCGAGGGCTGAGGTTGCTCTGTATTCTTATCTACACTCTAGAAAAACTTGTTTGGTAAAATAAAATGCTTGAATGTTTGTTAAAGCTAAAAAAAATTCCCAAGGAAGGTCCCTGCAATAGATTTGGAGATTTTTACTCGCTCCTCTGGCAGCCCTTGTCTCCGATCTCCTGTCCATTCCAGGGCTGCGACCTCCATCAGTCTCTTCTGAATTCAGCATTTCCTGGAGTGTCGGATACTCGTTGTTCCATCCTCCTACCCCAAAGCTGATCAATGAAAGGGTCAGAGGATGAAACCGCGGGGGACATACGGGGCATCTGACACTCTCTCAGAAGTGTTGAATTGATGGAAGGTAGGAAACACATGCCACCATGTAAAAAAAATTAAATAAAAATGTTTTATAGCAAGGATCTTTCTTTAGAATTTTATGTTGGCCTTTAAAATTGCTTTTAATTTAATTTTTTTTATTTTATTTATTTATTTGTTTTTTTTTTTTGTCAAACCTGCAATTCTGCTATGTGTAGGGTGTGACGACTGTGGCCAGTACCATGACTCGGAGTGTCCAGAGTTGGGTCCAGTGGTGACTGTCCAGGACTCTTTTGTTCTGAGCAGAGCCAGGTGAGTAGATGAAAACGAGAAAAGACGTGTAACCTAGTTTACAGTGCTTTTAATGCATTCCTAAACCCACAACAGTAAAATCTGTCTGTATATGCTGAATAGCATGCTTGTTTTAATCACTGTGGATGAAAAATAAAAAAACAATTCGGCCTAGGACAGTGGTTCTCAACCTGGGAGTCGGGACCCCCTCGGGTCGAATGATGATTTGCCAGGAGTCGCCGAATCCTGGGCTGTTCCTAAAGCCTGCACCGCTCTCCCAGCCTTTTTGCGGCCGCCCAGCTGGGGCTGTCCCTGGAGCCCGCGCCCACCCACTCAGCCTCTTCGCAGCCACCCATTCAGTTCACGGCATGAGTGGAGGGGCAGAGACTAGAGGTCAGCTGACTGGTGAGGAATATTAAGTGGGAGGGGCTGGAGGAGAACCTATTTCCGGATTTTGGCATAGGTGTCACTGCTAGGAGACACCACAGAGCTGGAGACACAGTGAGTAACACTACCTGTGATTAGAGTTGCCATTAAAAGTCCCCACTACAGTTCTCGGATCAGCAGATGACCTTGATCAAGAGCACCTAAGTTGGTTGATCCCAACTCCCCGCCAGCATGTCCACCACTCATCCCAACTCCCCGCCAGCATGTCCACCACTCATCCCAACCCCCCGCCAGCATGTCCACCACTCATCCCAACCCCCCGCCAGCATGTCCACCACTCATCCCAACCCCCCGCCAGCATGTCCACCACTCATCCCAACTCCCCGCCAGCATGTCCACCACTCATCCCAACTCCCCGCCAGCATGTCCACCACTCATCCCAACTCCCCGCCAGCATGTCCACCACTCATCCCAACTCCCCGCCAGCACGTCCACCACTCATCCCAACTCCCCGCCAGCACGTCCACCACTCATCCCAACTCCCCGCCAGCATGTCCACCACTCATCCCAACTCCCCGCCAGCACGTCCACCACTCATCCCAACTCCCCGCCAGCACGTCCACCACTCATCCCAACTCCCCGCCAGCACGTCCACCACTCATCCCAACTCCCCGCCAGCACGTCCACCACTCATCCCAACTCCCCGCCAGCACGTCCACCACTCATCCCAACTCCCCGCCAGCACGTCCACCACTCATCCCAACTCCCCGCCAGCATGTCCACCACTCATCCCAACTCCCCGCCAGCACGTCCACCACTCATCCCAACTCCCCGCCAGCACGTCCACCACTCATCCCAACTCCCCGCCAGCACGTCCACCACTCATCCCAACTCCCCGCCAGCACGTCCACCACTCATCCCAACTCCCCGCCAGCACGTCCACCACTCATCCCAACTCCCCGCCAGCACGTCCACCACTCATCCCAACTCCCCGCCAGCACGTCCACCACTCATCCCAACATCCCAAAATTAGAGAATACATGGAAGGGAGAGGAAAAGAGGGGGAGGAACAAAGAAAAAGAGAGAGAAAGAATAAGAGAACAAGAAACACTGCTAGAGAGAGGGATGGGGGAAAAGAAACAAGAAATTAGGATAGAGCGAGCTAAAAGGGAAAGAAAGGAGAACAAAGAGAGTGGTACATCTTAAAATGTACCAGAAGGGGTTTTAATACTGTACTGTAGTGGAAGGGACTCGGGGAGCGCTAAATGTCCATGGGTTAGGGGTGCAAATGACTTGTCTTGCCTTGGGTGCTGATTACCCACACTACGAAAATAATTTTACTGTTAGAGGTCTCCACAACTTGGGAAATTTTATCAAGGGGTCACGGCACTAGAGGGGTTGAGAACCACTGGCCTAGGATAAACAGTGAACTGAGGCCTCATGTACACTTCTGCTGCTAAACAGATGTTTAGGATCATTTGGATGTCTTTTTTGTTTTTTTGTTTTATTTTTTTTTTTTTTTCCAACTGCTCCTGAACTCTCCTCTGTTATCTTATCAGTACGTACATGTACACAGGGTCATTTATAGTCGTTTCTAGGCAGTTAAGTTTAGAGGCCTTTTTTTTTTTGGAACACAAAAAATGGGTTCAGAAGCTGAGTTTAGAGGCATTTCAAGCTCCAAACGCTTCTAAGTGCGGTAACTCGCGTTTTATGCACGTTTCGTTTTAAAGGCTTTTTTTTATTTTTGGCTTCTAAAACCTGTATCTATGCATGGAAACATGGCAAAACGGATGTTTTAAACGTGGGTTACTATATGTCAAGTGTTTTTTTTTTTTTTGTTTACAAACTTTATTTGGTACAAAGAAATAGTACAAAAAGCTTATTGACATATGCCATAAAATGTACAATCAAAGTAATTTCTACAAAAAAGGAATAACAATATATATTAAGCGGTTCTAGAATGGAGTATAAATTTTATATATAAATATAGAATTCCTATTATACATTAAACTCTATATTCATATAATACTCTTCAGTGAACTTCAGTATTAAATCATTCAGGAGAGGTTGTAAAAACATCCTGTGTACATGAAGCCTTACAAACTCTATGCAGCAGCTGTTTCAATCTAGTGATAAAGGTGAAAGCTGTGTCTTAGGAAAAATCCTACAAACGTTGGTACTCCCAGCTGTTTCATAAACAGGTGAAATTCCTACTCGCCAAAGGGAGTGGACCCTCATTACCGTATAACAAGAGGGGCCAAAAGCACTTTATGGTCTCAAAGACCAATAGAAACCAGGACAGCCCAGAGAGGAATCCTACACTCTGCGAGGTCCAACCAACGATCAGATCTCAGAGATCACAGGCTTCATTCACGGACTGCAGCCGATAACTCCCTTTCATTCTCCGTGCTCCAGATTGACAAATGGCATTTAAAAACAAAAAGAAAAAAACGGTCTCCACATAGAATAAACCAGCATAGTTTATTGAAAAACTTTAAAAAATGTTTAAAAACAGTTCTCAGCAAAAAAAGATAGTAACAGTTTGCTATATTCACTGATGGGACATTAAAGATCCTCACAAATTCTCCAAACCAGCAATAAGCTTACTGTAGATCATCTAAAACTTGCTCCAACTAGGATACACGGTGTGTTGGAGAAAGCTTTAGATGCTTTACAGCAAGTTTTAGATGATCTACAGTAAGCTTATTGCTGGTTTGGAGAATTTGTGAGGACCTTTAATGTCCCATCAGTGATTATAGCAAACTGTTACTATCTTTTTTGCTGTTTTTAAACATTTTTAAAGTTTCCAATAAACTATGCTGGTTTATGCTATTGGAGCCTGTTTTTTCTTTTTAAATGCCATTTGTCAATCTGGAGCACGGAGAATGGAAGGGAGTTATCGGCTGGAGTCTGTGAGTGAAGCCTGTGATCGCTGAGATCTGATCGTTGGTTGGACCTTGCAGAGTGTAGGGGTGTGGAGGATTCCTCTTTGGGCTGTCCCTTGGGACCACGGATCATCAGTTACCATCGGGGGGGGGGGGGGGTTTGGTTCCGTTTTCCATTGGTCTTTGAGACCACAAAGTGCTTTTGACCTCCCTTGCTATACGTTAATGAGGGTCCACTCCATTTGGTGAGTAGGAATTTCACCTGTTTATGAATCTGCTGGGAGTACTAACGTTTGTTTCCTTCACTGTGGGATATACAGCACGTTCATTTCACTTTTATTATTTTTTTGTTTTTTTGTTACATATATCATTTTGGTTGGACTTTTTTTTTCCACTGGATACTTATTTTACCTTCATTGCGTGTATATACAATTTTTTGTTTGAATTGTTAAATCCTCCTTTTTTTTTTTTTTTTTTGAGGATTGTGTCACTATATATTTTTTATATATATATATATATTATATATATATATATATATATATAATATAATACTTGCTGTGGAACCTAAGGGGTTAATCCTCTGCATTGTGTAAAAAAAAAAGATGTTTGCTGTCTTCTCTGATTTTCCATTCCCCCCCCCTATTTTTTACTGTCCCCAATCCATCTGCTGATAGAACAGAGCCTTGGGGGCACTCTGTACATGCTCACTTTAGTGTGGTATCCTGCAAAGTATGGCTCTCTCTATTAGAAACTGATTTAGTGTTGAATATACATGTGTAGGCGCTATGAGTTTAACTACACTGTGTTGTGTGTTTTTTTTTTTTTTTTTTTTTTTTTTTGTTTAATTCTTAGATCGTCTATTCCTGCCAACCTGGAGATCAAAAATATCGGAGATGGCACAGAGGGGGTGTTCGCTGTCACTTCATTGGTCAAGCGGACTCAGTTTGGGCCATTTGAATGTAAGAGAGTCGCCAAGTTAGACAAGGAACCCGTCTTTTCTCTTAAGGTAAAGTTTGCTGATTCTCTTGATTCCCTGTCTAAATGGTTTTTATAACATAAGTGGTATTCCCATTGTTCCACAGCATGTGTACCCTTCAGAAAGACTATGTGGTCTGTGTCCCATCCTAAAGCCCAATTCAATCTTCAATTTTAAAGAGGTTGTAAACTCTGAAGGTTTCAAAATCTTTTATGTGCCACCCCCCCCCCCCTCCCCCTCCCCCTCCTAAATACTTACATACTTAGTCCAGCACTGTGTCAAAGAGCAACAGCACTGCTCTCTCCCTCACTGGACTCGGGGAGGTCAGCGGGAGCTATTGGCTTCTGCTGCTGTCAGTCAAATCTGGTGTTGAGAGGGAGCGGTAGGGGTGTGTGTGTGTGTGTGTGTGTGTGTGTGTGTGTGTGTGTGTGTGTTTTAATGGCTCGCACGAGTACCTCAAAGTCGAGGGCAGGATGAGTCAGGAGCGCCAGTGGGGGACCCCAGAAGAGGAGGATCAGAGCTGCTCTGTGCAAAACGAGGTCCTTTTTTACAATCGCCTTAAGGCTTGATTCATACTGTTGTGGCTTGAAAAGTTGCGCGACTTATGGTGCTTGCCGACCTGCTAACGTAGATATACTGTGGCAGGTCGGCTCTCCTGCGTGAACTGACGTACCTGTACGTCAGTCTGTACAAATCTAGCGGAGGAGCGTGCCCCGCGGACTCTGTCCGCCGGTGGCCCGCGATTGCCTTGTACACAGGTAGAACGGGGAACTGCCTATGTAAACAAGGCATTTCCCTGTTTTGCCTAGTGATGGCAACAATGATCTGTCATGTCCCAGTGAGCCCTCCCCCTACAGTTAGAACACGCTGAGAGAACACACTTAACCCTTTGAACAGAAAAAGAAAAGTCCCTAAATCTATCCCATAGTTTGTAGACGCGATTAACTTTTGTGCAAACCAATCAATATACGCTTATTGCTTTTTGTTTTTTAAAAAAAAAAAAAAGCGAAATTTTTTTTGTTTTTTATAGCGCAAAAAATAAAAACCGCAGAGATGATCAAATACCACCAAAATAAAGCTCTATTTGTGGGTAAAGGACGACAATTTTGTTTGGGTACAGCACTGCACGACCGTGCAATTGTCAGTTAAAGCGGCGCAGTGTCGTATTGCGCATATATATATATTAATATAATTTTTTTTTTTTTTTTTTGGGGGGGGGGGAATATTTATTATAGTAAATATTGCAATTTTTTTTTCAAAATTGTCACTCCTTTTTTTTTGTTTAAAGCGCCAAAAATAAAAACTGCATGGGTGATCACAAAGCTCTATTTGTGGGGGAAAAAAAGGACGTCAATTTTTTTTGGGTACAGCGTCGCACAATTGTCAGTTAAAGCGACGCAGTGCCGAATCGCAAATAATGCTCTGGACATTAGGGGGGGTAAAATCATCCGAGGCTGAAGTGGTTAATTTCCCCGCACCTGAATCTCATCAGTGTTCACACACCTATGCAATGCAATTCTGGCAATCACACTGCTCATTGACACCCGCAGCAGATCATATGGACGTCGTGTAATTGGCAAGCAATGCAATGTGGGGAAGCATGGCAAATCTTGTGCGTTTCCCGCATCGCTTCAGTGTGAACCAGGGCTTAAACTCTTTTCCCAAAAGTGACTTTTTTTTTTTTTTTTTATACCAGAAAAAAAAAAAAAAAAAAACCGGCGGAACTCTGCTTTAAAGTCAGCAGCTACAAATACTGCAGCTAGTGACTTTTAAAATAAGGACACTAACCTGACCAGGGTGCCCGCGATATCCTCACCCGAAGCCGGCCCGTCCCTCAGCTCTGGGTGGAGGCGCCGCCATCTTCAGTAAGGGAATCGGAAAGTGAAGCCTTGGTCCCCTACTGCGCATGTGCAAGTCGCGCTGTGTGTTCTGAATAGTCCCTGTTGTCTTCTGGGACCTGTGTGTCTCCCAGAAGACAGCGGGGGAGGGGGGGCGAACATGGTGTAGTTTTGCTGCGGATTCTGCAGCGCTCTTTGCGCACAAATACCTGGTGGACACAGCTGTGACAGATCGGGCTGCTGCGCAACCCCGCGAGAGGTGTGTTCTGGTAGGATGTCGTATGACTCCGTTCCAGAACAGTGCTCCTGCCGGCCGTCATTTTACTATTCGCTAGGCGGCAAGGTGTTGATTAAAACCTGGTGATCCTGTCATTGAATGGGACTTTTCCTGACAGAATGGCAGCACTAAATGCCCGACAGTAAATTCACTACCTTTTGTCGCCTTGTTCAGCACTTCTAACCTTTTAGGCCTGCAGAGTTGCATTGTTGTGTACATTGAGGAGGAGGATTATTAGTGTTGTCATTCCTCAATGTCATTCAGCGCAGAACATTGAGGTTGACATTCTGGAAGTGACAAGGAGCCCCCTCCTGGATCCCTCCTCCGCTCTTGTGCTGTCTTTTATGATGACATCCGAGATTAAGAGGGTTTTGGTGCTTCAGGTTGAAGAGAAGTTCAAAAAATATTGTGTGTGTGTATATTATTAATAATTTTTTATTTATTTTTCAGTAAAATTAACTTTTTTTTTTTTTTTTTATACCAGAAAAAAAAAAAAAAAAAAAACCGGCGGAACTCTGCTTTAAAGTCAGCAGCTACAAATACTGCAGCTAGTGACTTTTAAAATAAGGACACTAACCTGACCAGGGTGCCCGCGATATCCTCACCCGAAGCCGGCCCGTCCCTCAGCTCTGGGTGGAGGCGCCGCCATCTTCAGTAAGGGAATCGGAAAGTGAAGCCTTGGTCCCCTACTGCGCATGTGCAAGTCGCGCTGTGTGTTCTGAATAGTCCCTGTTGTCTTCTGGGACCTGTGTGTCTCCCAGAAGACAGCGGGGGAGGGGGGGCGAACATGGTGTAGTTTTGCTGCGGATTCTGCAGCGCTCTTTGCGCACAAATACCTGGTGGACACAGCTGTGACAGATCGGGCTGCTGCGCAACCCCGCGAGAGGTGTGTTCTGGTAGGATGTCGTATGACTCCGTTCCAGAACAGTGCTCCTGCCGGCCGTCATTTTACTATTCGCTAGGCGGCAAGGTGTTGATTAAAACCTGGTGATCCTGTCATTGAATGGGACTTTTCCTGACAGAATGGCAGCACTAAATGCCCGACAGTAAATTCACTACCTTTTGTCGCCTTGTTCAGCACTTCTAACCTTTTAGGCCTGCAGAGTTGCATTGTTGTGTACATTGAGGAGGAGGATTATTAGTGTTGTCATTCCTCAATGTCATTCAGCGCAGAACATTGAGGTTGACATTCTGGAAGTGACAAGGAGCCCCCTCCTGGATCCCTCCTCCGCTCTTGTGCTGTCTTTTATGATGACATCCGAGATTAAGAGGGTTTTGGTGCTTCAGGTTGAAGAGAAGTTCAAAAAATATTGTGTGTGTGTATATTATTAATAATTTTTTATTTATTTTTCAGTAAAATTAACTTTTTTTTTTTTTTTTTGTTTTTGTTTTTGTTTTCTGCCATAGGTGTTTCAGAAGGATGGAATGATGATGCTGTTTGACACCTCTAGTGAGTATGAATGTAACTGGATGATGCTGGTGAGGCCGGCAACGGAATTCAGCCACCAGAACCTGACCGCATTCCAGCATGGCAACGACATCTTTTTCACTACCTCTCAGGACATTGCGGCTGGCACAGAGCTGCGAGTGTGGTACGCCGCTTTTTATGCAAGGAAGATGGATAAACCTCTGCTGAAGCCTCCAATGCCCTGTCACAATGGTGGGTTCCAATGGGGCTTCATATAATTCAGGAGATGTGTACATACCCTGTTTCCCCGAAAATAAGACCTAGTGTGATTGTTGGTGATGGCTGCAATATAAGCCCTACCCCCCAAATTATCCCTAGTTAAAGTCCTTGTAGGTCTTTTTTTCAGGGTAGGGATTATTTTTGGGGAAACAGGGTAGGGCTTATTTGGGGGGTAAGGCTTATATAGCAGCCATCACTGACACTCACGCTAGGTCTTATTTTCGGGGAAACGGGGTAGAAGGCCAATACATAGAGCGGGTCTCTGCCAGGGCCCCAAATATCTGTTGGAGACCTGCGGTGCATCTGCTCACACCCTGGACTTCTAAAGATTGCAGCACGGAAGAGGGGTTGGGGATAGAGAATTGATTTGGGTTTTAAAGGAGGTTGATGTGGGTTTAAAGGGGGGGTTAATGCATTTTTTTTTAATGCATTAACCACCTTAGCCCCAGGAGGATTTGCCCCCTTTAACTCACAATTGTGCGGTTGTGCGACGCTGTACCCAAACAAAATTGATGTCCTCTTCTTTTTTTTTTTTTTTTTTTTTTTTTTTACCACAAATAGAGCTTTCTTTTGGTGGTATTTGATCACCTCTGCGTTTTTTTGTTTGTTTGCACTATAAACAAAAATAAAAAGAGCGTCATTTTTAAAAAACACAATATTTTTTATTTGCTGCTATAATAAATGGCTTCATCAGTTTAGGCAGATTCTACATATTTTTGGTAAAAAAAAAATTGCTATAAGCTGATTGGTTTGCGCAAAAGTTAAAAAGTTATAGTGTCTACATAATGGGGAATAAATTTCTGGCATTTTTATAAATTAAAATATATATATATATATATATATATATATATATATATATATATATATATATATATATATATATATATATATATATATATATATATATATATATATATATATATATATATATATATATTTTTTTTTCCTTGCGGCACTGCACCTGGGGATTTTGACTTTATGCCCCCCCATCTCGGCCCCTAAGGTGCTTAGGCTTCCTTATGCTGGTGCCGGCCCTGGTCTTACAGGAAGTGTTACTTGCAAGATCATCAGGTGAAAATAAATGAGGTGGGAAGCCTGAAAACGAATACAGCCACCGAAACTCCAAATATTTTTTGTATTACCACCCAGCAATTTTGTTAATATAATTTCCCTTTGTACACCTGGGGAGCCTCAGTTGGCACTCTGCAGTGCTTCTTTCCTCCAATATCCCCCCTGCTGAGTCTCCCCGTCGCTGGTTGGGATAGGGACGTGGTGGGTGAAGAGCATTTCCAGGGCACGCAGGGCTCATTTTATTTCAAATTTAGCTGCTACCAGACACTTTGTCCTGTTGTTTGGGGCATGGTGTTACATTTGTAGATTGTTTTTTGTCAGCACAGGTTCACGTTAAATTTTTTTTTTAATCTTTTTTTGTACGCAGAGGTGGGTTTTTTGGCAACTGAACCTGTGAAAGAGGTCAGCGCAACGTCTTCAAAAAACAACCAGATCACCTCATCCAAATCCAAAAAAAGGAGGGCTGCTCGTCCTCTAGCAGCATACTCGTCAGGTGCAAGGAAGCGCTGCTCCGGTCAAATGACAGGTAAAATGTTGGCTCAACTTTATTGAGGCTCTTCCATGTTTAATAAGGGCTAATTCTCGAATAGTGCGGTGACTGGCTTTTTACTGCATTGTAAAACTCCTGATACCGCAAGTATCCATTGTTTCCTGTGTGTCCTATTCACACTGCAACACAGCCCGGAGCTTCACTGCAGCATTTTACTGCAGTGTGTTGTACGGAATCTCCATGGCACTTTACAGCAGCACAGCACATCGCCCTGCTATACAGCAACATGAATGCAGTGTACTTTTGTACACTTCACATAAAGTTTGTCTAAATACAGAAAAAGATAAGGAGCTGTGTCTGATGCCCTGAATGCGGACCACACTGCCCCCTACAGCATTTGGGAATAGACCGCTATCAGAGAGGTAAAGCGCTCCAGCAGCTGTCTGTTATGTGAATATATAAATTCCTATGAACCTGAATGTTTCCCCTGCCAATCAAGTGGTAGCCACCTTCATAAACACTTACCTCCAGCATTGCCACTGGGTCATTCACTATGCAACTCTGCCCAGAGCCGCACCACGTTTGTAGAAACCAATGCTGGCTGGGTCCAGCTCCTGTTGTGCATGTGCAGTTCATTCTTGTGGTTTAAGGACTGGACCTCCTAGATGGCTGAAGGCTGCCATAAGTACGGATCATCCATAAGAATCGGTGGGTAGAACGGTGTGCATGTGCAGTAGGAGCTGGATGTGGTCTTGATTTTATTTTTATTTTTTTTACCTGCAAAGGTTGTGTTACTTTGGGCAGGACCACATAGCAAAGAGCTCAGGGCTGATGGTAAGCCTATAGATGGGTAGATATTCATGGATAGAGTAAGGTGTGTGTGTGTGTGTGTGTGTGTGTGTGTGTGTGTGTGTGTGTGTGTGTGTTTTTATATACTGTATCCCACAAAAGTGAGTACACTCCTCCCACATTTTTGTAAATATTTTATTATATCTTTTTCGTGTGACAACACTGAAGAAATGACACTTGTCTATAATGTAAAGTAGTGAGTGTACAGCTTGTATAACAGTGTAAATTTGCTGTCCCTCAAAATAACTCAACACACAGCCATTAATGTCTAAACCGCTGACAACAAAAGTGAGTACACCCCTAACTGAAAATGTCCAAATTGGGCCCAATTAGCCACTTTTCCCTCCCCGGTGTCATGTGACTCGTTAGTGTTACAAGGTCTCAGGTGTGAATGGGGAGCAGGTGTGTTAAATTTGGTGTTATTGCTCTCACTCTCTCTGGTCACTGGAAGTTCAACATGGCACCTCATGGCAAAGAACTCTCTGAGGATCTGAAAAAGAATTGTTGCTCTACATAAAGATGGCCTAGGATATAAGAAGATTGCCAAGACCCTGAAACTGAGCTGCAGCACGGTTGCCAAGACCATACAGCAGTTTAACAGGACAGGTTCCACTCAGAACAGGCCTCGCCATGGTCGACCAAAGAATTTGAGTGCATGTGCTCAGCGTCATATCCAGAGGTTGTCTTTGGGAAAAAGACGTATGAGTGCTGCCAGCATTGCTGCAGATGTTAAAGGGGGGTCAGCCTATCAGTGCTCAGATTATATGCTGAACACTGCATCAAATTGGTCTGCATGGCTGTCGTCCCAGAAGGAAGCCTCTTCTAAAGATGATGCACAGGAAAAGCCGCAAACAGTTTGCTGAAGACAGGCAGACTAAGGACATGGATTACTGGAACCATGTCCTGTGGTCTGATGAGACCAAGATAAACTTATTTGGTTCAGATGGTGTCAAGTGTGTGTGGCAGCAACCAAGTGAGGAGTACAAAGACAAGTGTGTCTTGCCTACAGTCAAGCATGGTGGTGGGAGTGTCATGGTCTGGGGCTGCATGAGTGCTGCTGGCACTGGGGAGCTACAGTTCATTGAGGGAACCATGAATGCCAACATGTACTGTGACATACTGAAGCAGAGCATGATCCCCTCCCTTCGGAGACTGGGCCGCAGGGCAGTATTCCAACATGATAATGACCCCAAACACACCTCCAAGACGACCACTGCCTTGCTAAAGAAGCCGAGGGTAAAGGTGATGGACTGGCCAAGCATGTCTCCAGACCTAAACTCCATTGAGCATCTGTGGGGCATCCTCAAACAGAAGGTGGAGGAGCGCAAGGTCTCTAACATCCACCAGCTCCGTGATGTCATCATGGAGGAGTGGAATAAACTCCAGTGGCAACCTGTGAAGCTCTGGTGAACTCCATGCCCAAGAGGGTTAAGGCAGTGCTGGAAAATAATGGTGGCCACATAAAATATTGACACTTTGGGCCCAATTTGGACATTTTTACTTAGGGGTGTACTCACTTTTGTTGCCAGCAGTTTAGACATTAATGGCTGTGTGTTGAGTTATTTTGAGGGGACAGCAAATTTACACTGTTATACAAGCTGTACACTCACTACTTTACATTGTAGCAAAGTGTCATTTCTTCAGTGTTGTCACATGAAAAGATAATAAAATATTTACAAAAATGTGAGGGGTGTACTCACTTTTGTGAGATACTGTGTGTTTTTTTTTTTTTTTTTTTTTGCTGCTGCCTTTGTCTCATAGGAAAGGCTTCACTTCCTGTCCCAGAGTGAAATCGGGAAGTAAGAGGAAGTCTTTGCAAAGCAATTTGGCAGTTGTCGCCAGGAAAGTTTGTTTACCTTTTTTTACGGACTACGGAACACCTGCCTCTCTCACTATATTATGGAGATGAGAGGAGGGGGTGTTTTGTAATCCAGCTAAAGAGCAAATGGCCTAGGGCAGTGATGGCGAACCTTGGCACCCCAGATGTTTTGGAACTACATTTCCCATGATGCTCCACTAGACTGCAGAGTGCATGAGCATCATGGGAAATGTAGTTCCAAAACATCTGGTGTGCCAGGGTTCGCCATCACTGGCCTAGGGTGACTACTCCACATAGAGTGAGGGTTGTCACCTTAGGAAGTAATATATGCAGAACCTTCCAGCAACGGAATACAGCAACCATGTCTAAGGACTGGTAAGCTGCAATATATAACAGTGTAGATAACCTGTAACCTCTTGCTGACTACATAACTCAAATGCGGCAGCAGGAAAGGTGAGCTTTAACACCCAGCCTCCACACGTATGTGTCCACGGTGGCTAGAGGTTGTGTGGCGAGAGTCCACTCAGTGCCCACTCCCAGCACAGTGACCGAGCTGTCGCCCACAGAGCCAATCACAGTGGTCACATGATGGAGAAGCTGGCATGAATGGAATAAACATGCCCTCCATACAACCACAGAACATTTGTAAGTAAACTCATATAAACCATTGTTTTTATTGTGGTTTGTGATGTCTGTGAACAAGATCTGCAGTCTGAAATGTTTTCACTGTACAGATGTACAGCTTTGTATCTCGGTTATACAGTCCTGTTTACACACCTCTGCTGCACTACAGTTAGGAGGGTCACTCTGTTTCCTGGTACAGCTCTTTTGGGTCAGCTGCCTGCTTGTTAAGGATGGGCTCGGGTGTGTTGGCAACCCCACGTGCCTGCGCCTGCCAGGAAGCTGACACTGCACAGCGCTAACCACAGGCAGTGAGACATTTCCTGATCTGTGCAGCCACGGATTGGGAAATGTCTCACTGCCTGTGATTAGCTCTGCGCAGTGTCAGCTTCCTGGCAGGCTCGTGCACGTGGAGTTGCCAACACGCCCAGGCCTATCTTTACTACTTATAGAGAAGCATAATGAAGATCCATATTGAAATGAGACTGCTGGGGTGGGGGGTGGAAATTCAAAGCTGGATAAGGAAGTAAATGAGCCTGGGTACGCAGTGTGGCAGAGGTGTCAAAACTGCAGGACTTGGTCAGCAGAAATAAACCCCAACTCCAGGTAACTTAAAAAAAAATGACGCCTAGTGCCCGCACTGAAAGGGTTAAAGGACAAGGACATATAATTTATTTGTTCAATATCCATATTTTTTTTTTTTTTTTTTTTTTTAATTACTAGGGGAATGAAAAAGATTTACTTCCTTTCTCCTCTGGCTGCTAGACCAGACTCCGCAGCCTCTTCTTCCCCCATGCTCTGGCTGTACAGGATCGTGATGTCAGCAGGAGCAAAGCAGGGTCCATAGCCCTGCATTGAACATGTTGACATTTAGGGACCATCCAATGCCAGAGGGGGAATGTCCAAAACAGCAGTAAAAACATGGCAGATTCTATCCCTCTCACACTACATTCAAATTTTGCATTCAGTTAAACTTTGAGAAAATTTTGTGGTTATAGTATAGTAAAGTAATATTGTTTTCTCTTTCAGTTACCTGTCAGGAGAACAGCGATATCATCCATGTGGAAACGTGCGAGTGGGTGTGTAAAGTGTGCAATACCACCTTCCTCGAACCCAACCTGCTAACCGGTATTACTTGTCAACTACTGTTCTGATCTTTGATGCTATGACTGGTTAAAGGGTACTTATAATGGTTTGGGGGTCAGGTTTTTTTTTTTTTTTCATTTATTTTTAAGCCCTGGTTCACAGTGATGAGATGCGGAAAACGCAGCGAATCCTGTGTGTTTCATGCACCGCATTCCATTTGTACGGCATCCATGCAATCTGCTGCGGGTGTCATTGTTAAATTGACACCCAAAAAACAGATTGCAAAACAGTGCGATTAGCCAGAATCGCATCACGTAGGTGTGAACACCCATGTGATTGGCTTCAGGTGCGGAGAGAACAAAGGGTCCTGCACCATTAAGATGCAGATGCGATTTGAGTCATACAAAATGTGTGGCTCAAATCGCAACACACAGACTTTACATGTGATGTGCACAGGGATGCGATTCCTGTGCAAATTACATGCAGTGTTTTTTGCACACACCATTGTGAACTTAGGCTGAAGGGAACGTCGCCCTGCTTGTTTAGGGTAAAATGAAAGTGTCTCGATAAAGCCGCACAACTCTCCACCTTGCCACCAACTTCAGGGCATTTTTTGCTATTTGACACTGCGTTACTTTAACTGGCAATTGTGCGGTCATACCAACACCATAGGCAAATTAAATTTATATATTTATTTTTTTACACAAATAGATTTTCTTTTTTTAATATATATAAATAAAAGAAAAATGTTGGGGTAAAAAAAAAATTATATATATATTTTAAATTTCTGTTTTAAAACAAAACATATCCAATAAAATCAAATGTTTTCATAGATTTTAGGTCCAAATATATTCTGCTACGTCTTTGGTAAAAAAACAAAACAAAAAAAAAACAAAAAAAAATTGTGAAAGTTATAGCGTGTACAAACTATGCAGTATATATTATTAAATTTTATGCAGCTATGAATCTATATACTGGTAATGGGCAGTGATCAGCAACTTCTAGTCAGACTGTGATAGTGTGGTGGGTAGTCTAGCATTAACAGACCCTCACTGGGAGGTACACTGACATCAATAGTGACACTAATATACATTGATCAGTAATAATACTGTACTAATGACACTGGCTTGGAAGGGGTTAACATCTAGAGGCAATCAAGAGGTTAACGTGTGCCTAACACATGTAATGTGTGCTGCTTACTAAGTGATCTGGCTGTTTTTTGGGTTTTTCTTCCCTGCTTTGCTGATCTGTGTACAGAGCCCTGTGTTTCTGAAAACACAGCACTCTGTGTTGCGATTGGCTACAGGTGATCA
The DNA here is from genome assembly GCF_042186555.1 of Aquarana catesbeiana. NCBI lineage: Eukaryota > Metazoa > Chordata > Amphibia > Anura > Ranidae > Aquarana > Aquarana catesbeiana. The sequence continues at coordinate 766,595,009 of NC_133325.1, read as the reverse complement.
GCAGGTCTCAATCATTGGCCAGGACCTGCTGACCAAATCCTGCTGTAGCCAGTAACAGCAGGGGGTGCACTCATGCATGCCTCCAACCCAGGACAGGCTGGATGGCGTACATGTAAGTGATCCATCCATGTCCTGGGCCGCTCGCCTGCAGTAAAGGTACTGTGGGCAGGCGGCAATCGGTTAGTGTTTAACACCTTCCCGCCTGGCTGAGCGGTAGCTTTCCCATCCTGACTGGACGTCATATGACATCCTAACGGCTGTGTCCACAGATGACTGATCAGTGTACCGTCTTGCTGCCGGTACCATGTGACCGCTGTGACCAATTCGCAGCCTGTCACGTGACCTTGCCATGCCATCCATTGTGCCATCCATTGTGTACAATTGTGTTGCTAGCTGTGATTGGTCAATTTGATCACAGGGCCAATCACGACCCATCTGTACCATGTGATTAGCTTTGCCAAATCACAGCTAGTCGCTGCAAAACAATCAGTTTCATTCAGTAAAATGCTTGCTTATAGCAATGTAATTCACTGCTATAAACAAAGATTGTGTAAACCAAAAAAAAAAATCCTGATCACTTTCCCGAAGTAGTAAAATGTAGGGCTGGGAGATTTTCCTAAAAAAAAAAAAAAAAAAAATCTTCGATTCTCTTAAAAAAAAACTCGATTCATGATTCGAATCGAGTTTTTTTTTTTTTTTTTTGGAAACCGCGCCGGTCCCGAGGCGCTGCGGGCATGAGATTTTAGGCGAGGCCGCGGCTTTGGCCTAGTCCGCGGCGTCCAGCCGTAGCCGCGGACTAGGCTGAAGCCGCGGCCTCGCCTAAAAACTCATGCCCGCAGCGCCTCGGGACCGGCGCGGTTTCCAAAAAAAAAAAAAAAAAACTCGATTCGAATCATGAATCGAGTTTTTTTTTAAGAGAATCGAAGATTTTTTTTTTTTTTTTTTTAGGAAAATCTCCCAGCCCTACATTTTACTACTTCGGGAAAGTGATCAGGATCTAAAATCGATTTGCTTACATTTTGAATCGATTTGACCTCTCAACTCAAGATTTAAATCGATTTTTTTTTTTTTCCCAGCCCTAGTACAATGTTACTATGGTAACATTATATTGCTCTTGTGGGTGTGTTTAAAAAAAAAAAAAAAAGTTATAATTTTCACCAGATCACCGCCACATTAGTCAACGCTGTACTGCACTGGTAACCGTATGTGTAAAAAAACAAAACAAAAACAAATTGCAAAATTTATCATTTTTTTTTTTTTTTTTTTTTTACAAAAAAATTACAACTTAAAGCTTGCCATGCCTCTTGCTAAATGCCTTGGACTGTCTACTTTCCAAAAAGGGGTAATTTGGGAGGTATTTGTACTGTCCTGACATTTTAGGGCCTCAAGAAATGAGATGAGCCACCAGTACATCAGGATTGATCAATTTCCAGATATATACCATAGTTTGTGGACTCTATAATTTTCCTACAGACTAAATAATAGACACTGATTTTGGGTTATTTTCACCAAAGAAATGTAGCAGAATACATGTTGGGCTAAATTTATGAAGAACACTTATTTGCAATATTTTAAAACCGAAACGAAGAATATATAAAATAAATGTTTTTTTTATTGTCTTTATTTATTGTTCACAAAAAATAAACCCAGTGGTGATTAAATACCACCAAAAGAAAGCTCTAGTTGTGTGAACAAAATGATAAAAATTGTTTAGGTACAGTGTAGCATGACCGCACAATTGCCATTCAAAGTGCGACAGTGCTAAAAATTCGGCCTGGGTAGGAAGGGGGGTAAAAGTGACCGGTATTGAAGTGGTTAATAAACCTGACATGGAAATTTATTGATATAGGCAACTCCTATCCTCATATTGATTAGTGGTTCCAAATTAATAACTACTGCAGTAGGGAACAGACACAAAAGATACACTCCGCATCTTTCCAAATAACTGTTCTGCTTTATTATGACGCTATTGAAGGTTTTTATACACATGATTACGTAGGTATCACATTAATATTACAATTGTACTTTTATGGTAACAAGGGGCGTTACATAGGCAGACTAATAGGGCGTACACACGGTCGGACTTTGTTCGGACATTCCGACAACAAAATCCTAGGATTTTGGCTCAAACTTGTCTTGCATACACACAGTCACACAAAGTTGTCGGAAAATCCGATCGTTCTGAACGCGGTGACGTAAAACATGTACGTCGGGACTATAAACGGGGCAGTGGCCAATAGCTTTCATCTCTTGATTTATTCTGAGCATGCGTGGCACTTTGTCCGTCGGATTTGTGTACACACGATCGGAATTTCCGACAACGGATTTTGTTGTCGGGAAAATTTTATCTCCTGCTCTCCAACTTTGTGTGTCGGAAAATCCGATGGAAAATGTTTGATGGAACCCACACACGGTCGGAATTTCCGACAACACGCTCCGATCGGACATTTTCCATCGGAAAATCCGACCGTGTGTACGGGGCATAATTCTAATCAGGACTCGAAAGAATGTAAACATGTACTGAAAACATTAGTGCCGTGTGCAATACATATAAAATAAAATACAATTACTGTATATACAGAACTTACAAATTTTCCTTTACAAAACCCTAAAATGTTAATCATTGTAGCAGCTTACCTGGGCACTTAACTTTCTGCTTCTTTAAAAGCTTGCCTTTCTTCACTGAGTCAGTCCAAAGATCTCTTTTTTTGGGGGTCGGTTCTGTTGCAGACCAAGAAGGAAGGGCTCATTCGCATAGGAGCAGAGGCTCATACAATGTGCAAGAGCCTTTTGTTTGTGTGTGGAACTGCAAGCAGGCAGCCTTTGTTAGTCAGTGGAGCTGCAGCAGCATCAGGCATGTAGGGACAGCTGCAAGTCCCCAAGTGCACACTGTCTGCATATGTGGCTGTGCATCCATCTCTGTGTAACTATCGCTCAGATGTTCAGGTTAGTCCTTACAGCCACTGCATCTCCATTGAATAACATAAGCTGCCTTGCATGCTGTTAGGGCTTATTCGCATGGGTGCAGGACATGCATGCGCAGTGGCACTTTGTCATAGGACATGTAGTCCCAGCAATAAATACAGAGAGGCTTTAATTCACTAACGTCTGGTCATTGTGGCAGTTTTCTGCTGGTTTATACGAGGTGTGTCTAAAAAGTTCGGTGAATGGTTTTAGAAAACAAACAAAGCCAAAGATGCGAACAAATTACCTTTTTATTGGTCTGTCAGCAAAGGCCTCTTTAGGAATCGTTGTCGCACATTCTTGGATGATGCCGTCGTTGTCGCAGAAGGCGATCAACATTGTATTGAGCTTGGACTTTTGCAGGTGACACTTTGAGACGCGGGGGGGGGGGTGTGTGAAGAACACACTTCCATTGATTGCTGCTTGGATTCCGGATCGAACTGGTAGCACCAGGTATCATCCCCTGTATTGATGGTTTGCAGAAAGGATGGATTCTGGTCACACATGGTAATAATCTCCAGAGGTTTCCATCTGTTTTGCTTTCTGTTCGTCTCTCAGCTCGTGCGGCACAAACTGGGAACAGATCTTCTGCTTACCCAAATCTTTGCGGACGATGGTGCGCACCGTGTCCTTGCTAATGCCCAATTCCTCCGCCAACAATCGTAGAGTCAGTCGCCGATCTCCTGCCTGTGTTTGTAACACTCGCTCGATCATGTCTGGGGGTGTTCTGCTTATCTACAGCCGACCCGAACGTGATTCATCCTCAGTCGTTTCCTTTCCCGTCGCGAAAGCGATTGAATCGGGCGTGAACATGCTTTGCTCACGGCTTCTGTCCCGTACACTTGCACCAATATTTCATGCATCTCCGTTTCCCCAATTTGAAGCATCGTTGCTCCATTGCACTCGCAGGTCATTCAGCTGTGTTAGAAAAGCAAATGAATATTTGCTTTCCTAACAATAAACTACCTCTCTGCCAATCAGGTGCTCAGATCTGTTACCCGTCACCTGATTGGCTAAAATGACAGGCACTGTGATTGGACGCCAGGCGTCCAATCATAGCATAGGACAGGAGAAGACATCGAGGAGCTGTCCCACCGAGACAGGTAAGTTCAGGCGGTGGGGGCACTCTGGTAGTGTTTGATGGGGCACAGTGGCGGCGTCTGGGCACACGTGGCTGCATTTGATGGGCACAGTGAGGCTGTAATTGATGTGGGGGGTTTTCAGAATTTTTTAGTTTGTTTGTGTCCCCCCCCCCCCCCCCCCCCCCCCCAAAAAAAAAAATTGAGCACCAGCCGTCGCTGACCCTACCTCTCACACTAACTGCGTTCGATGCCCGCAGCAGGATTACTCTGATGGTCACGTGTACTCCACGCTTTGGTGGTGCTTCAAGCTTGTCTCTGGATAGCCATGTGCATGCGTGCGCACCCACCTGACCCATGTTACCATGGAGATATCGGACCATTCACCGATCTTTTTAAACACGCCTCATATACTGATTGGTGTTCAGTTTTCCCTAACATGAGGTTTTAAGTGCCCTCCTGTTTTTTACCATCTCACCTCGAATCTTGCAGTGAGTGCTGATAGGCAATATCCTATATCCAGCTGACATAACCCTCTTCTTCCAATTTAGAACATTTATTAAGCCACCTGGAACAAGCAAAGGCGATCTCTCCATCAGAGTCCTGTGAGCCGCCTTTCACAGAGGGAGAAGCTGCAAGCGCGCCACCCGAGCAGCCTGTCATATGCAGCAATCCGCCCGCTAATACAGAGGCGCCTAAGAAGAAGCCGAAGAAAGGAAGGAAATCCAAAGGCACGAAGGCCAACATTCCTCTTGTGATTGTCGAGGATGACAGCCCTCCAGGTAAAGAGATTTGAACATTATTAAAGGATTTAAATATTATGTGGTTGGCGAAGGCAAAAAAAAAAAATCCTTTTAGATAAATGTAACCTCTTGGGAACTGTAAAATATTCCTGGTTGTTCCCAGAACAGGAAGAAAGGACAAATCTTCCAATGGGGACACTTGTTTTGGTTGATAACCATCTAAAAACACATTTCCCTCACTTCCTGTTGTGTCTACAGACCCTAAGCCAAAAGTGATTGTAAAGGAATTTTTTTTAAAAACAAAAAAAAAATGTCCATACTTGCCTGCTCTGTGTTATGGTTTTGCACAGAGCAGCCATAATCCTTCTCTTCTCAGGTCCCCCCACCAGAGCTCTGGGCTCCTCCCCGCCCCTTACTGAGTACCCCCATAGCAAGCTGCTTGCAGTGGGGGGCAATCGCTAATGCTCGCTCCCGAGCCGGCTCTCTGTGTCCATAAGACGCGTCTCAGACCCGCCCTCTGCTTCTGCCTCACTGGCTGTGATTGACAGCAAGGGGGGCCAATGGCTCCTGATGCTGCATCTCGGCTAATCAGGAGGGAGAGACTCTGGTCTTGTGCACCTTCCTGGATCGGGCTTAGGTGAGTAGTGGGGGGGGGGGGGGGCTGCACACTGAAGGTTTTTCATAGAATGCATGAAGGTAAAAAACCTTCAACCTTTACCAACCACTTTAAGGTGAATCTGTAACATTTAATTTCTCCCACCTCCACCAATGCAAACCCTTTTTTCCACCCACTGCGTACACTAACCTTCTCTTTACCCCCCTGCAACTTGGCTCCCAGGACTTCATTGTGGTTGGAAGGAGAGTTGTCATATCCTGAAAAAGTATCTAAAGCTGAACTCCATAATTTAAAATAAAAAAAGTTCCCATGCTGTAAGCCTAACTGCTAGGGTTAAATGCTTGTTGGGTCTTGGGGTAAAAAAAAAAATGATCTAATTAATGGTGCTCCACCTGTGGCTCGCGGTGCCCTCTGATGTGGCCCGCAGCCTCAAACCAGGGAAGTGCATGCCCATGCTCTGGGATGGCGGGTCAGCAAGCCCAGATTGCAATCAACGCTTTGCTGACCCACCATACCAGAGCATCAGAATGCATGGAGCCAGCGCTGGCAGCGGAGGAAGCAGGAGCTGCATAAGCTGATGCTTCCTCTGTAGTGCGACTCCTGTCCCAGGTGGAGTGATTCCAAATACATTTCGCCTGGGACTTTTCTAGCAGCCTGGAGAGCAGAAGCTGGAAGGGGAAAAGGTCAGTGTATTAAACATCACATACGCTGCACTTTTGCAATGGGCATATTAGAACTTATAAAAAAGAGTTATTGGTCTGCTTTCACACTGATCTGCAGGTGCACCTGTGGCTTTCCTGCGGGTTAGCTGCACTGAACCATAGACTTCTATTATATCCTGTGGGTTTGGTGTGCTTTCAGAAAGTGCACTATGTAATCGTAGTCTATGGCAAAGCGCCGCTAACATGCAGGAAAGCTGCAGGTGCACTGCGCTGCATCCACATGGCAGGTAAACTGCAGTGCATCAGTCTGAAAGCGGCCTTATAGGGGGCTAAGGGCTCATTTACATTTGCCGTTTTGAGGACTGGTAAAACCCCATATAGTTTATTGTGGTCCAAGGCCGGTTACCAAATCACTTTTTGGTAAAGTGATTTGGACCGGCTGTGTATTTCGGCGCCAGCGGCGCCATTTTCAAATCTCGGTCGGCGATTTTGAAGCTCAGGATCGCAGGGGAGCCATTTTCAAACTGCAGTGACAATGAAAAGTCACTGCAGTTTAACTGCAGCCTGAGCAAGGCTGCAAATGGACACAGAAAGCTGCAGATCAGCACTGACAAAGCTGCAAGGCTGCAAATGACACCAAGGCTGCTGACTGCAAGGCTGCAAATGACACCAAGGCTGCTGACTGCAAGGCTGCAAATGACACCAAGGCTGCTGACTGCAAGGCTGCAAATGACACCAAGGCTGCTGACTGCAAGGCTGCAAATGACTGCAAGGCTGCAAATGACACTGGACAAGCATGCAGATGGACGCTGTGCAAGGCTGCATTGATGGGCATTTAAATGTAAGTTTTTTTTTTTTTTCCTTTAAAACATTTTTTTCCTTTATAATTCCCTCCTAAACTTGGGGTGCGTGTTATACGCCGGCGCGTGTTATACGACGATATAAATACGGTAATTCTTACCTCATTCCTCACTGGCTTCTGGCTCTCCCCTCTTTCAGACACCTAGATTCATGGATGGGCCCTTGCCAATCTCATTTACAATTCAGGACTACTGGCCCTGCATTGTACATGAGGAGCACAGAATGGGACCGCTGGCCGGAGCACCTTAGAAAAGGTTGGAGACCATTTGCACAGTGTGGAGGAAGCCTGCCAAAGTGAGCAATGAGTTGAGCATTTACAGCTTATTCCTCTACCCCCCGAGACTAAGCAAGCACTTAATCCTTGCTGTTCAAGGAGGCCCCACTTCAAGGGGAATTTTGTGATG